>NW_017192514.1:0-10241 GCF_001704415.2 Capra hircus
CAGCGCCGAGATGAGTCCCATTATTCCCTGAGGCGTCTCGAGGCTTAATCACATGCTAACCTCTGGAAACTTCCAAAGCGGTCCTTCACACCCTTGCTGCAACTCAAGAAATTCGCTGACATACCCGGCTCCACTCGAGAGGAAGCACGAGAGTCCGCCCACAACCAGAGGGTCCCGCTTACGCCTCCTAGCTCGAGAGGAGGAATCCTTTCCCTGCGTGGTCGGAAAGAATTCCCGGCGTTCCCGTCGCATCTCAAGGGGAGGCTCTCTCCAAAGGAAAGGCGAGAGGAACTCCAGGGTCGTGCCACCATTCCCAGGGTCCCCCAGATGTCTCAGTCCATTCCAGGGAAACCTGTTTTCCCTTCACTGCCTCGATTTTCAAGCCGAGGATCGACTCACACCACGGTGGCACGTGGGACAGCCCTGTGGGGAAAGCCTCGTGGGAAAGCCTCAAGGGAAAGCCACAGATCCCTTGAACCACGCGAAGGGAAGAGAGACACTGCTGCTACAGCTCGGGAGGAAAGCGCACGTGCATGCCCCACTCGAGACGAGGACTGACTCCCCTGGGGAGACTCCAGAAGTACCCCAAGATCCATGTCAGCACTGGAGAGGAATCCTCAGGTTCCGGAACCAACTCCACAACAGGTCTTAGGTCCCAGCATCGACGGGAGAGGAATCCCGAGAGGCCCAGAGAACTCGCATGGGGACTGGCCTTTCCTGAGGCCACCAGGGCGGGTCCCTGAGGTCCCCGCTGTAAGTTGAGAGCACCTGCTGCAACTCGAGAAAATCCAGGAGGTTCTCCCCTCCAGACTAGATGTGGCTCATTTCTGCTGAGGCGTCACGAGGCTAATCACACCTAACCTCTGGAAATTTCAAAGGGTCCTTCACACCATTGCTGCAACTCAAGAAGTTCCCTGACATACCAGTCTCCACTCGAGAGGAAGCACGAGAGTCCCGCCCACACCTAGAGGAGCCCCCTTTCTGCCTCCTAGCTCGAGAGGAGGGATCCTTTCCCTGCGTGGTCAGGAAAGATTTCCCGGCGTTCCCGTCGTATGTCAAGAGGAGGCGATCTCCACAGGAAAGGAGAGGAAATCCAGGGTCGTGCCACCATTCCCTGAGTCCCCCAGATGTCTCAGTCCATTCCAGGGAAACCTGTTTTCCCTGCACTGCCTCGACTTTCAAGCCGAGGATCGACTCACACCACGGTGGCACGTGGGACAGCCCTGTCGGAAAGCCGCGTGGGAAAGCCTCGTGGGAAAGCCTCATGGGAAAGCCTCGAGGGAAAGCTACAGATCCCTTGATCCATTCGACGGGAAGCATGACAATGCTGCTCAATCTTGGCAGGAAATCGCACGTGCATGCCCCCACTCGAGACGAGGACTGAGTCCCCTGGGGAGACTCTAGAATTACCCCAAGATCCGTTTCACAGTGGAGAAGAATCCTCAGGTTATGGCACCGACTCCACACAAGCTCTTAGGCACCGGAATCGACGGGAGAGGAATCCCGAGAGGCCTTCGAGCTACTCGCATTGGGACTGGCCTTTCCTGAGGCCACCAGAGCGGGTCCCTGATGTCCCCGTCGTAAGTCGAGAACAGCTGCCCCAACACGAGAAAATCCAGGAGGTTCTCCCCTCCAGGCAAGATGAGGCCCAATTCCGCTGAAGTTTCACGAGGCTCATCACACGTAACCTCTGGAACCTACTAAGGGTCATTCACACCATTGCTGCAACTCAAGAAGTTCCCCGACAAACCAATCTCCACTCGAGAGGAAGCACGAGAGTCGCGCCCACATCCAGAGGAGCCCCGGTTCCGCCTCCTAGCTCGAGTGGAGGGATCGTTTCCCTGCGTGTTCGGGAAAGATTCACGGTGTTCCCGTCGCATCTCAAGAGGAGGCGCACTCCACAGGAAAGGCGAGAGGAACTCTACAGTCGTCCCACCATTCCCAGAGTGCCCAAGATGTCTCTGTCCATTCCAGGGAAACCTGTTTTCCCTGCACTGCCTCGACTTTCAACCCGAGGATCGGCTCAGACCACGGTGGCACGTGGGACAGCCCTTTGGAAAATCCTCGAGGGAAAGACACTGATCCCATTATCCACTCGACGGGTAGCATGACACTGCTGCTAGAGCTCGGGAGGAAAGCGAACGTGCATGTCCCGACTCGAGACGAGGACTGACTCCCCTGGGGCGACTCCAGAAGTTCCCAAGATCCATGTCAGCATTGGAGAGGAATCCTCAGGTTCCCGCCCTGACTCCAAACAAGGTATTAGGCCCTGGCATCGACGGTAGAGGAATCCCGAGAGGCTCCCGAGCAACTCGCAAGGGGACTGTCCTTTCCTAGGGCCACCAGAGCGGGTCTCTGAATTCCCTGTCGTAAGTCGAGAGCACATGCTGCAACTTGAGAAAATCCAGGAGGTTCTCCCCTCCAGGCGAGATGAGGCCCATTTCCGCTGAGGCGTTTCGAGGCTAATCACACCTAACCTCTGGAACTTCCAAAGGGTCCTTCACACCCTTGCTGCAACTCAAGAAGTTCCCCGACATACCCGTCTCCACTCGAGAGGAAGCACGAGAGTCCCGCCCAAATCCAGATGAGCCCCGTTTCCGCCTCCTAGCTCGAGTGTGGGGATCCTTTCCCTGCGTGCTCGGGAAAGAACTCCCGGCGTTCCTGTCGCATCTCAAGAGGAGGCTCTCTCCACAGGAAAGGGGAGAGGAACTCCAGAGTCGTGCCACCATTCCCAGAATCCCCCAGATGCCTCAGTACATTCCAGGGAAACCTGTTTTCCCTGCACTGCCTCGACTTTCTAGCCAAGGATAGACTCACACCACGGTGGCACGTGGGATAGCCCTGTGGGAAAGCCTTGTGGAAAAGCCTCGAGGGAAAGCCACAGATCCCTTGATCCACGCGAAGGGAAGTGTGACACTGCTGCTTCAGCTCGGGAGGAAAGGGCACGTGCATGCCGCCACTCGAGACGAGGACTGACTCCCCTGGGGAGACTCCAGAAGTACCCCAAGATCCATGTCCACACTGGAGAGGAATCCTCAGGTTCCGGCACCGACTCCACACAAGGTCTTAGGCCCCGGCATCGAAGGGAGAGGAATCCTGAGAGGCCCCCGAGCAACTCGCTTGGGGACTGGCCTTTCCTGAGGCCACCAGAGCGGGTCCCTGAGGTCCCCGTCGTAAGTCGAGAGCACCTGCCGCAACTAGAGAAAATCCATTAGGTTTTCCCCTCCAGGCGAGATGAGGCCCATTTCCGCTGAGGCGTCTCGACGCTAATCATACCTAACCTCTGGAACTTCCAAAGGGTCCTTCACACCCTAGCTGCAACTCAAGAGGTTCCACGAGAGACCCGTCGCCACTCCATAGGAATCACAAGGGTACCACCCACATCCAGAGGAGCCCCAATTCCCCCTCCTGGCTCAAGATGAGGGATCCTTACCCTGATTGGCCGGGAAAAATTCCTGTCGTACCTGTCGCATCTCAAGAGGAGGCACGCTCCACAAGAAAGGTGAGAGGAACTCCAGGGTCGTTCCACCATTCCAAGAGTCCCCCAGATGTCTCAGTCCTTTCCAGAGGAACTTGTTTACCCTTCACTGCCTCGACGTTCACGCGGAGGACCGACTCACACGATGGTGGCACGTGGGACAGCCCTGTGGGAAAGCCTCGTGGGAAAGCCTCGTGGGAAAGCCTCGAGGGAAAACAAGAAACCCCTTGATCAACCCACGGGCAAATTGACTCTGCTCCTAATGCTCGGGAGAAAAGCACACGTGCATGCCCCCATTGGAGACGAAGATGACTCCCCTGTGGAGACTCCAGTAGTACCCCAAGATCCATTTCAGCACTGGAGAGGAAACCTCAGGTTCGGGCACCGATTCCAAAAAAGGTCTTAGGCCCCGTCATCGACGGGAGAGGAATCCCGAGAGGCCCCTTAGCAACTCGCAAGTCGACTGGCATTACCTGAGCGGACCAGAGCGGGTTACATAAGTCCCGGTCGTAACTGTAGAGCACCTGCTGAAACTCGAGAAAACCCAGGAGGTTCTGCCCTGCAGTCGAGATGAGGCCCATTTCCGCTGAGGCGTCTCGAGTCTAATCACACCTAACCTCTGGAACTTCCAAAGGGTCCTTCACACCCTTGCTGCAACTCAAGAAGTTCCCCGAATTACCTCTCTCCACTCGAGAGGAAGAACGAGTTTTCCGCCCACATACAGAGGAGCCCCGTTTCCGCCTCCTAGCTCGAGAGGAGGGATCCTTTCCCTGCATGGTCAGGAAAGAACTCCCGGCGTTCCTGTCTCATCTCAAGAGGAGTCGCTCTCCACAAGAAAGGCGAGAGGAACTCCATGGTCATGCCACCATTCCCAGAGTCCCCCAGATGTCTCAGTCCATTCCAGGGAAACCTGTTTTCCCTGCACTGCCTCGACTTTCAAGCCGAGGATCGACTCACACCACGGTGGCACGTGGGACAGCCCTGTGGGAAAGCCTCGTGGGAAAGCCTCGTGGGAAAGCCTCGAGGGAAAGCCACAGATCCCTTGATCCAAGCGAAGGGAAGCGTGACAGTTCTGCTACAGCTCGGGAGGAAAGCCAACGTGCATGCCCCCACTCGAGACGAGGACTGACTCCCCTGGGGAGACTACAGAAGTACCGCAAGATGCATGTCAGCACTGGAGAGGAATCCTCAGGTTCCGGCACCGACTCCACACAAGGTCTTAGGCCCCGGCGTCGAAGGGAGAGGAATCCCGAGAGGCCCCCGAGCAACCCGCATGGGGACTGCCCTTTCCTGAGGCCACCAGAGCGGGTCCCTGAGGTCCCCGTCGTAAGTCAAGAGCACCTGCCGCAACTCGAGAAAATCCAGGAGGTTCTCCCCTCCAGGCGAGATGAGGCCCATTTCCGCTCAGGCGTCTCGAGGCTAATCACACCTAACCCCTGGAACTTCCAAAGGGTCCTTCACACCCTTGCTACAACTCAAGAAGTTCCCCAACATACCTGACTCCACTCGAGAGGAAGCACGAGAGTCCCGCCCACATCCAGAGGAGCCCCGTTTCCGCCTCGTACCTCGCGGTCAGGTATCCTTTCCCTGTATGTTCCGGAAAGAATTCCCGGTGTTCCCGTCGCATCTCATGAGGAGGCGCTCTCCACAGGAAAGGCGAGAGAAACTCCAGTGTCGTGCCATCATTCCAAGAGTCCCCCAGATATCTCAGTGTGCCGGGGTCCAGCCCCGCTGGATCCAGGGAATTCGACGGATGTACGGCGTTGATGTGGAAAGTCTTGTGTATTTATTAATGTAAGATGAGATTAAGAAATTATAGAGTAGTAAGAAGATTAACTGGAGGAAAAAGGCAGAATAGCTAGGTTTACGCGGAAGGGCAATAAAATTCCCGACAAGGAATTTTCTGGCGGACTCTGGGAATGGTGGCACGACCCTCGAGTTCCTCTTGCCTTTCCTGTGGAGAGCGCCTCCTCTTGAGATGCGCCGGGAACGCCGGGAATTCTTTCACGACCACGCAGGGAAAGGATCCCTCCACTCGAGCTAGGAGGCGGAAACGGGGCTCCTCTGGATGTGGGCGGGACTCTCGTGCTTCCTCTCAAGTGGAGACGGCTATGTCGGGGAACTTCTTGATTTGCAGCAAGGGTGTGAAGGACCCTTTGGAAGTTCCAAAGGTTAGGTGTGATTAGCCTCGTGACGCCTCAGCGGAAATGGGCCTCATCTCGCCTGGAGGGGAGAACTTCCTGCATTTTCTCGAGTTGCGGCAGGTGCTCTCGACTTTCGACGGTGACCTCAGGGACCCGCTCTGGTGGCCTCAGGAAAGGTTAGGCCCCATGCGAGTTGCTCGGGGGCCTCTCGGGATTCCTCTCCCATCAATGTCGGTACCTAAGACCTTGTGTGGAGTCGGTGCCGGAACCTGAGGATTCCTCTCCAGTGCTGACATGGACCTTGGGGTACTTCTGGGGTCTCCCCAGGGGAGTCAGTCCTCCTCTCGAGTGGGGGCATGCACGTGCGCTTTCCTCCCGAGCTGTAGCAGCAGTGTCACGCTTCCCTTCTCGAGGATCTAGGGATCTGTGGCTTTCCCTCGAGGCTTTCCCACCAGGCTTTCCAACGAGGCTTTCCCACAGGGCTGTCCGACGTGGCACCGTTTAGTGAGTCGATCCTCGGCTTGAAAGTCGAGGTAGGGCAGGGAAAACAGGTTTCCCTGGAATGGACTGAGAAATCTGGGGGACTCTATTAACGGTGGCACGACCCTGGAGGTCCTCTCCCCTCTCCTGTGGAGAGCACCTCCTCTTCAGAAGCGACGGGAACGCCGGGAATTCTTGACTGACCACGCAGGGAAAGGATCCCTCCTCTCGAGCTATGAGGTGGAAACGGGGCTCCTCTGGATGTGGGCGGGACTCTCGTGCTTCTTCTCGAGTGGAGACGCGTATGTCGGGTAACTTCTTGAGTTGCAGCAAGGTTGTGAAGGACCGTTTGGAAGTTCCAGAGGTTAGGTGTGATTAGCCTCGAGACGCCTCAGGGGAAACGGGCGTCATCTCGCCTGGAGGGGTGAACCTCCTAGATTTTCTCGAGTTGCGGCAGGTGCTCTCGACTTACGACGGGGACCTCCGGGCCCGCTCTGGTGGCCTCAGGAAAGGCCAGTCCCCATGCGAGTTGCTTGGGGGCCGGTCGGGATTTCTCTCCCGTCGATGCCAGGGCCTAAGACCTTGTGTAGAGTTGGTGCCGGAACCTGAGGATTCATCTGCAGTGCTGACGTGTAACTTGGGGTACTTCTGGAGTCTCCTCAGGGGAGTCAGTCCTCGTCTCGAGTGGGGGCATGCACGTGCGCTTTCCTCCCAAGCTTTATCAGCAGTGTCATGCTTCTCGACGAGAGGATTAAGGGATCAGTGGCTTTCCCTCGAGGCTTTCCCACTAGGCTTTCCCACAGGGCTGTCCCACGTGCCACCGTGGTGTGAGTCGATCCTCGGCTTGAAAGTCGAAGCAGTGCAGTGAAAACAGGTTTCCCTTGAATGGACTGAGACATGTGTGGGACTCTGGGAATGGTCGCACGACCCTGCAGTTCCTCTCGCCTTTCCTGTGGAGAGCGCCTCCTCTTGAGATGCGACGGAAACGCCGGGAATTCTTTTCCGACCACGCAGGGAAAGGATCCCTCATTTCGAGCTAGGAGGCGGAAACTTGGCTCCTCGTGATGTGGGCAATACTCTTGTGCTTCCTCTAGAGTAGAGACGGGTATGTCAGAGAACTTCTTGAGTTGCAGCAAGGGTGTGAAGGACCCTTTGGAAGTTCCAGAGGTTAGGTGTGATTAGCCACGAGACGCCTCACAGGAAATGGGCCTAATCTCACATGGAGAGGAGAACCTCCTGGATTTTACCCAGTTGCGGCAGGTGCTCTCGTGTTACGACGGGTCCTCAGGGACCCCTCTGGTGGCCTCAGGAAAGGCCAGTCCCCATGCGAGTTACCAGGGGGCCTCTAGGGATTCCTCTCCCATCGATGCCGGTGCCTAAGACCTTGTGTTGAGTCGGGGCCAGACCCTGAGGATGCCTCTCCAGTGCTGACATGAATCTTTCCGAACTTCTGGAGTCTCACCAGGGAAGTCAGTCCTCATCTCGTGTGAGGGCATGCAGCTGCCATTTCCTCGCGAGCTGCAACAGCAGTGTCACGCTTGCTGACGTGTGGATCAAGGGATCTGTCGCTTTCCATTGAGTCTTTCCCACGAGGCTTTCCAACAGGGCTGTCCCACGTGCCACGGTGGTGTGAGTCGATCCTCGGCGTGAAAGTCGAGGCAGTGCAGGGAAAACAGGTTCTTCTGGAATGAACTTAGACATCTGGGGTCTCTTGGAATGCTGGCAAGGCCCTGGAGTTTCTCTCGTCTTTCCTGTTGAGAGCGCCTCCTCTTGAGATGCGACGGAAAGGCCGGGAATTCTTTCCCGACGACGAAGGGAAAGGATCCCTCTTCTCGAGCTACGAGGCGGAAACGGGGCTCCGCTGGATGTGGGCGGGACCCTCGTCCTTCCTCTCGAGGGAGATGGGTATGTCCGAGAACTTCTTGACTTGCAGCCAGGGTGTGAAGGACCCTTTCGAAGTTCCAGAGGTTAGGTGTGATTAGCCTCGAGACGCCTCAGCGGAAATGGGCCTCATCTCGCCTGGAGGGGAGAACCTCCTGGATTTTCTCTAGTTGCGGCAGGTGCTCTCGAGTTACGACGGAGACCTCAGGGACCCGCTCTGGTGACCTCAGGAAAGGCCAGTCCCCATGCGAGGTGCTAAGGGGCCTCTCAGGATTCCTCTCCCGTCGATGCCGGGGCCAAAGACCTTGTGTGGAGTCGGGACCAGAACCTGAGGATTCCTCTCCAGTGCTGACATGGATCTTGGCGTACTTCTGGAGTCTCCCAAGTGGCGTCAGTCCTCGGCTCGAGTGGGGTCATGCACGTGCGCTTTCCTCCCGAGCGGTAGCAGCAGTGTCACGCTTCCCTTCTCGTGGATCAAGGAATCTGTGGCTTTCCCTGGAGTCTTTCCCATGAGGCTTTCCCACAGGGCTATTCTACTTGCCATCATGGTGTGAGTCGATCCTCGGCGTGAAAGTCAAACCAGTGCAGAGAAAACAGGAACCTCCTTCCCCACAGTAGGGGGTACACTGTCCCCTTGGGCGGGTATCTCCAGGGCACTCGCGCTCGGGGTTTGCCCGCGGAGGTGCAGGCCTCAGGCTCCACGTGAGAAAAGCCCCAAATGGCATTAGCTGCCAGTCCAGACGCTGGCCCCTCAGGTCTCTGGCCGGAGCCTTGGGCTCCAGGCAACTCAAAACCCTCGGGGGTGGCACTCTGTGACTGCTGTAGGGAAAGGACGCCAAGAGCCCACGGAGGAGTTGGGGAGGGGGCATGGGGGAAACGGAGGCGAGGACAGCGAGGGATCTAGGTGGAGGCGCTGGAGAGAGCGTCTGGTGTCCCGGAATGCCTCGGAGGAGCCAGCGGGGGACAGTCGAGGCCCAGGGACCTGTGGAATGTGAAAAGGTGGGAAATCCCAGAGCAAGGCAGGCTGGGAAAGGGGGCGTTGGTGGCCAATTCAAAGGGACCTTGGGGCGTTTCCTGGGCGGTGAGCTCCCTTGGCACTGCTGAGGGCCCTGATTGATCCACCGGGGTTGATCCCACCCCCCGCTGGGAGGGAGGGCCACAAACCAAAGCGCGCGAACTGCCTGCCCACCCCGACGGGGATCTTGGCGGTCCAGGGCTCAGCCGTGCCCGGGAAAAGCCCACTCGCTCCACGGGACTCCGTCCAGGGTCTCTGCTTGGAAAGAGGCCAGGGGCGGCCCCCTCCATCTACCCACCCAAACCCTATTGACGTCAATGGTGGCGGAGACGCCTCCCCGTTCTCCCAGAGTCCTAAGCTGCTGGGTCCCCGCCCACTCGGCCAGCAGTCTGCCAGCGTGCCCGTGTGCCTCTCCCACCATGGCTTCGTCCGGCTCCTCCAGCACCTCAAGCGGTACGTTTGCCCTCGTCCTGTGGTCGGATCAACATCTCAGGGAGGGATTTGCGGGTGGCCCTAGGGCAAAGGGCCTCTCGCGCCATGTGTTGAGCCCCCCTCCCAGCGCCGAGAACGGCTGGGACTAGCATCGGCCAGCAGCCGGGTTCGAGGCGTCCAGGTGTGGCCCAAATTCGCGAGGGCGTGGCATGCGTTCGTTATCATACTTGCTCGGCTTTGCACACACATGGCTTCGTCCGTTCCTCGTTTCTGGGAAGACAATGTTGTTCAGGGGGCGTGCTGCGGGGGGAGCGGGGGGACGGGGTTGCCGGGATGGTGGGAGCGAGGTGCTGTGGCTGGGATGAAGGCCCTTTATCCTCAAATCTTCCTAGTGGGGAATAGGTTAGTCGGGGAGCCTCTGTGGCTTTGGCTGCTTCAGTGGCTTCCTTGCACCAGGGGCCTAGTGGCTTCTGCCTTATTGGTCAGAGTGTTAGCGGGGTTTTGGGCTTTCAACTTTTGGTAGCCTATGGCGCTTTGCCTTGGCCTGGGCCTGGCGCTTGCCCTATGCCTTGCCTTGGTCATTGGGCTTGGCCTTGGCCCCTGCCCCTTGAACTTGAACATATATTGAACCTTGACCTTGAACTTGACTTGACTTTGAACTTGAAAATTGGCCTTGACGCTTGACCTTGACCTTGAACTTGGACCTTGAATCCTTGACCTTGAGCTTCAACTTAACTTGAACTTGACTCTTTACTTGAATTGAACTTGACCTTGAACTTGACTTCTGATGACTTGACTGACTTGAACACGG
>NW_017192515.1:0-10240 GCF_001704415.2 Capra hircus
GACTTCGACTTTGGCTTCTATCACTTTCCATGCCACTTTGGAGGAAGGAATAATAAATGGCAACCCAGAAGTCCAGTACTGTCTTGGCCTAGAGGAATCCTAGGGATGGGGCGCAGCCTTGGTGGCTCTGCCGTCTCATCTGGCCGGTCGGCACAGCGAGTCGGACACCTTACTGAAGACGGAACCATCTGCGGAGCACGGCGAGCAGTAGCCACCAGGCGCATACAGGCCCAGGGCCCCATCTCGTATCATAGCATCAAGTAGTCTAACTCGCTCTTTATCTTATTCCCCTCCGCTTCTTTCACAAGTTTAAAGAAACAATCCTCTGTTTTGTCGAGCACCTGTTTCCAAATGATTGATATTATGTATGCTGCCATATGGTATTAATATGTTGTACATTTTTTATGGTGGTCCTACTGAACCTTTCGACGAAATCAATGCTCATGTTCATCTAATTTTCTGGATCATCAACGTCTTTCATCCTCCTTTTTATAAGACTATGTTGATTTTTTTCTCCACCATCTTCTGGGATTTCCAATTATATTGCCATCACTCGTGTGATGAGAAACTTAATACCATGCTTAAGGTCATAATACGGCGAAACTCAGTTTTGCTACGTCTCCACTTCAGTAACCTCCCTTTACCCCATCCTGCTAAGCTCCATCTCGCGGATTCACTCGCTTGTTCTTTATTTTGTTATACATTAGGATACTAAAGGCACAAGAATTTCCCTCAGAGTGGCGCCCGAGTCACTTTCTCTCATATTAACTCGTCTTATAATATTATGAGGAAAGAACCAACGAATGATCAAGTATCTCTGCCTTCATTTAATTCGCCATCGAAATTGGACTTGCAATGAGGCGCAAGAGATCTTTAAACTAATACCGACCTGAGTGAATAGGGAAAGTACTCCATCTGAAGGAAATTTTATTGTTTACCTTGTGGCTCCCAAATGCGTCTCACCTTCGCCCAGATGTGAAGACTGTAGTCGATGTCACGGATCACCTCTCATTATATAAACCAATTGCCCCTATGGGGAAGAACCAAGCGTATGACAAAACCTAGACAGCCAGTAGCATATGGTCAGAACAAGCAGAGACAAACATGTTTGGACAGAAGGTCTTTTTTGCTCCAGATGGTCAAAGTTCTATTTAGCGTTTTTTTTGTCCTCAGGTCACTTGTTGCCGGTTTATGCTTACAGAGTATTGAGAGTTCTGTGGACTGTCATCCAATGCAAGGCTGAGTGGTCAAAGGAACTAAACGCCTGTATGTATTGTGCGCGTGGTGGACGAAGCACTCCTTTGGCACGCAAGTCCCTTGAAGCAGCCAAGGGACATGCAAACTCCTAAGTCCACGAACCCTGACAAGGACCAGCACACACTGACTACTCATTCGGAGGGACATTCATAATGAATGCTCTGACAGTCCCAAATTACTGCTTTGGCCCCTAATCAAAACGCAGCACGCCCGGAACTCCGACTCATTGCGTCAAAGACCCTTCGCATCTGATGCCTCAGAGAAGACTTGAGAGTCATGGGAGGAGAACAGGACAGGTTGGAAGTGCGCGGTGCGCAGAGAATAGATAGGTTTCCAGAATAGTGGGTCTACGAGCTCAATCGACAGTTCGAGTTTTCCTGGGAATCACTCCAGGAAGCACAGTGAAGGACAGGGAAACCTGGCATCTGCAAGTTCCCACCATAAGAGGCCCAAAGGATGCTGGAAACACATCTTAGTGTGGACCCCTGAACTGACAGCTTGCTGCCTTTCTGCTGGCTACCTTGCTGACTGCCTGCTTACTGCCTGCCTGCCTGCTTAAGTTCAACTTCAGTCTATGTCGACTTTGTGCGACCCGATAGACCGAGCAAAACGTGCAGCCCACCAAGACCTCTTCCACCCTGTCCTTGAGGTTCTCCAGGCACTATAACCCACTTGGATGGGTTCCATCTTCCTTTCCAAGTGCCTGTGAACTAGTGAACTAGTGAAAGTGACAAGCTCGGCCCCTTCAGTTGGTGTCCACCTACTGCTTCTGTGGACCCCCATGGTGACTGCAAGTCCCTACCAGGCTCCTGCCATCCAATGGGGATTCTCCAGGGCAAATAAGTAGTTACGCAAGATATGCGGTTTATGCCATTGCCTTCTCTGGAACGATCACATCGCCAACCGCCCGTGTGTGCAGTTCCTCTTCTGCCTTCCTGTTGGAGAGCGCTCCTCTTGAGACTGCGACGGGTGCAAATGACGGGAATTCTTTCCGACCACGCAGGCCGGAAAAGGATCCCTCCTCTCGAGCTAGGAGGCCGAAACGCGGGTCCTTCTGGAATGAGGCTGGGACTACACTCTGCGTGATTCTCTCGATGGAGACAGCGGTATGTCGGGAACTTCTTACAGTCTGGCAGCAAGGTCGTTTGGAAAGACCCTTTTGTAAGTTCCAGACGTTAGGTGTGATTAGCTCGAAGATGTTCCTCAGTTGGGGAAATTGATTGTCGCCTTCTCCATCCCCTAAACCCCATTAAATGCACTTCTTCCATTTCCTTGACCTCTGCTTTATCATCTTTATAGAATATTAATTCTTTTTTTACTGATCAACATTTCTTTTTTCGTTTATGTTCGACCTTTGTTCTGTGAGGGAACTTGAATCCTTCCACTCTATTTTTCTCGTATGTGTTGTGGCAGGCTTGCCCTTCTTCGACTTACGTATACCGCACATGGCCGGTGTTACCCTCATCGGTGGGAACCGTCTTTTCCTCTGGTACTCGTGCCGTCAGGATAATAGGCCAGCCGCCAACTTGTCGAGTTGTGACTTAACTGTTGGCGCTGGCTCCCAACCCTCTCGGGATTCTCTCCCGGCTCTGACTGTCCGTCGGGATACCTATTAGACCTCTGTGCGTCGTTTAAAGTAAGGGATAGTCGGAAGCGTCTGAGGAGTCCGTTCTACAGGTGACTGAGCATGGATCTTTGATGGACTCTCTAGTACGAGCTTGACGAGCTCTGGCGACCCAAACTTGGGGGGGTAATCAGTCACTCGCTCTCAACGTGGAGGGACGATGCGATCTGTAGGCCCAGGTTTCTCTCCCGAGATGCCACTTGTTAGCAGCTAGCAATGTTCATGGTTTTTGGCGCGTGTTTCGAATATATTGTCAAGTGAAGTCTATAAGGGAACAGTTCTCTTCACTAGTCTGCGCCTGCGAGGCTTCCCACGAGGCTTCGTGCTCCTCTGAGGCTTTCCCACACGGGGGCTGTCCCACTTGCCCCTTGGTGTGAGTCTTGGATCCTGCGGCTTGATATCAAGAGTGGGTCCGAAGATGCAGTGTCGTAATGTTAAACAGGTTCCCTGAATTGGACTGAGACATCTGGGGGACTCTGGAATGGTGGCACGACCTGGAGTTCCTCTCGCCTTTCCTGTGGAGAGCACCTCCTCTTGAGATGCGACGGGAACGCCGGAATTTCTTTCCCGACCCGCAGGGAAATATCCTTCTCTCGAGCTATGAGGCGGAAACGGGGCTCCTCTGGATGAGGGCGGGACTCTCGTGCTTCTCTCCAGTAGAGACGGTATGTTGGGGAACTTCTTGAGTTGCAGCAAGGGTGTGAAGGACCTTTGTAAAGTCAAGAGTTTAGGTGTGATTAGCCTCGAGATGCCTCAGCGGAAATGGGCCTAATCTCGCCTGGAAGGGAGAACCTCCTGGATTTTCTCGAGGTGCGGCAGGTGCTCTCGACTTACAATGGGGACCTCAGGGACCGCTCTGGTGGCCTCAGGAAAGGCCAGTCCCCATGCGAGTTGCTCCGGGCCTTTCGGGATTCCTCTCCCGTCAATGACGGGGCCTAAGATCTTTGTGGAGTCCGTGCCGGAACCTGAGGATTCCTCTCTAGTGCTGACATGGTCTTGGGGTACTTCTGGAGTCTCCCCAGGGGAGTCAGTCCTCGTCTCGAGTGGGGGCATGCACGTGCGCTTTCCTCCCGAGCTGTAGCAGCAGTGTCACACTTCCCTTTGCGTGGATCAAGGGATCTGTGGCTTTTCCTCGAGGCTTTCCGAGGCTTTCCCACGAGGCTTTCACACAGGGCTGTCCCACGTGCCACCGTGGTGTGAGTGGATCCTCGGCTTGAAAGTCGAGGCAGTGCAGGGAAAACAGGTTTCCCTGGAATGGACTGAGAAATCTCTGGCACTCAGGGAATGGTGTCACGACCCTGGAGATCCCCTCGTGTTTCCTGTGGAGACCGCCTCCTCTTGAGATGCGACCGGAACGCCGGGAATTCTTTCCCGACCACGCAGGGAAAGGATTCCGCCTCTCGATCTATGAGGCGGAAACGGGGCTTCTCTGGATGTGGGCAGGACTCTCGCGCTTCCTCTCGAGTGAGAGGGTACGTCGGGGAACTTCTTGAGTTGCAGCAAGGGTGTGAAGGACCCTTTGGAAGTTCCAGAGGCCAGGTTGATTAGCCTCGAGACGCCTCCGCGGAAATGGGCCTCATCTCGCCTGGAGGGGAGAACCTCCTGGATTTTCTCGAGTTGCGGCAGGTGCTCTCGACTTACGACAGGGACCTCAGGGACCCGCTCTGGTGGCCTCAGGGAAGGCCAGTCCCATGCGAATTGCTCGGGGCCTCTTGGGATTCCTCTCCCGTCGATTCCGGTGTCTAATATCTTGTGTGGAGTCGGTGCCGGAACCTGAGGATTCCTCTCCAGTGCTGACATGGATCTTGGGGTACTTCCGGAGTCTCCCCAGGGGAGTCAGTCCTCGTCTCGAGTGGGGCATGCACGTGCGCTTTCCTCCCGAGCTGTAGCAGCAGTGTCACGCTTCCCTTCGCGAGGATCAAGGGATCTGTGGCTTTCCCTCGAGGCTTTCCCACGAGGCTTTCCCACGAGGCTTTCCCACAGGGCTGTCCCACGTGCCACCGTGGTGTGAGTCGATCCTCGCCTTTGAAAGTAGAGGCTGTGCCGGGAAAACAGGTTTCCCTGGAATGGACTGAGACATCTGGGGGACTCTGGGAATGGTGGCTCGACCCTGGAGTTCCTCTTGCCTTTCTGTGGAGAGCGCTCATCTTGAGTTGCGACGGAAACGCCGGGAATTCTTTCCCGACCACGCAGGGAAAGGATCCATCCTCTCGAGCTAGGAGGCGGAAACGGGGCTCCTCTGGATGTGTGCGGGACTCTGGTGCTTCCTCTCGAGTGGAGACGGGTATGTGGGGGAACTTCTTGAGTTGCAGCAAAGGTGTGAAGGACCCTTTGGAAGTTCCAGAGGTTAGGTGTTGATTTGCCTCGAGACGTTTCTGCGGAAATGGGCCTCACCTCGCCTGGCGGGTAGAACCTCCTGGATTTTCTCGAGTTTCGGCAGGTGCTCTCGACTTAGGACGAGGACCTCAGGGACCCGCTCTGGTGGCCTCAGGAAAGGCCAGTCCCCAAGCGAGTTGCTCCGGGGGCCTCTCGGGATTCCTCTACCATCGATGCCGGCTGCCTAAGATCTTGTGTGGAGTCGGTGCCGGAACCTGAGGTTTCCTCTCCAGTGCTGACATGGATCTTGGGTTACTTGCTGGAGTCTCCCCAGGGGAGTCAGTCCTCGTCTCCAGTGGGGGCATGCACGTGCGCTTTCCTCCCGAGATGTAGCAGGAGTGTCATGCTTCCCTTCGCGTGGATCAAGGGATCTGCAACTTTCCCTCGAGGCTTTCCCACGAGGCTTTCCCTCGAGGCTTTCCCACAGGGCTGTCCCACGTGCCACCTTGGTGTGAGTCGATCCTCGGCTTGAAAGTCGAGGCAGTGCAGGGAAAACAGGTTTCCCTGGAATGGACTGAGACATCTGGGGGACTCTGGGAATGGTGGCACGACCCTGGAGTTCCTCTCGCCTTTCCTGTGGAGAGCACCTCCTCTTGAGATGCGACGGGAACGCCGGGATTTCTTTCCCGACCACGCAGGGAAATATCCCTGCTCTCGAGCTATGAGGCGGAAACGGGGCTCTTCTGGATGAGGGCGGGAATCTCGTGCTTCCTCTCCAGTAGAGACGGGTAAGTTGGGGAACTTCTTGACTTGCAGCAAGCGGTGTGAAGGACCCTTTGGAAAGTCAAGAGGTTAGGTGTGATTAGCCTCGAGATGCCTCAGCGGAAATGCGCCTAATCACGCCTGGAAGGGAGAACCTCCTGGATTTTCTCGAGGTGCGGCAGGTGCTCTCGACTTACAATGGGGACTCAGGGACCCCTCTGGTGGCCTCAGGAAAGGCCAGTCCCATGCGAGTTGCTCCGGGGCCTTTCGGGATTCCTCTCCCGTCAATGACGGGGCCTAAGATCTTGTGGAGTCCGTGCGGAACCTGAGGATTCCTCTCTAGTGCTGACATGGTCTTGGGGTACTTCTGGAGTTCCCCAGGGGAGTCAGTCCTCGTCTCGAGTGGGGCATGCACGTGCGCTTTCCTCCGAGCTGTAGCAGCAGTGTCACACTTCCCTTTGCGTGGATGAAGAAATCTGTGGCTTCATGAGGTTTTGCAGGAGCTTCCCACGAGGCTTTCCACAGGGCTGTCCACGTGCCACCGTGGTGTGAGTCGATCCTCGGCTTGAAAGTCGAGGCAGTGCAGGAAAAACTGGTTCCCTGGAATGGACTGAGACATCTGGGGACTCTGAGTATGGTGGCTCGACCTGGAGTTCCTCTCGCCTTTCCTGTGGAGAGCGCCTCCTCTTGAGATGCGATGGAAACGCGGAATTCTATCCGAACACGCAGGGAAAGGATCCCTCTCTCGAGCTAGGAGGCGGAAACGGGCTCCTCTGGATGTCGGCGGGAGGCTCGAGCTTTCTCTCAAGTGGAGACGGTTATGTCGGGGAACTTCTTGAGTTGCAACAAGTGGGTGATGTACCCTTTGGAAGTTCCAGAGGTTAGGTGTGATTAGCCTCGAGAGGCCTCATTGGAAATGGGCCTCATCTCGCCTGGAGGGGAGAACCTTCTGGATTTTTCTCGAGTTGCAGCAGTTCTTCTCCACTTACGACGGGGACCTCAGGGACATGCTCTGGTGGCCTCAGGAAAGGCCATTCCCCATGCGAGTTGCACGGGGGCCTCTCGGGATTCCTCTCTGTCGATGCCGGGTCCTAAGCTTGTGTGGAGTCGGTGCCGGAACCTGAGGATTCCTCTTCCAGTCCTGACATGGATCTTGGGGTACGTCCTGAGTCTCCCCTGGGGAGTCAGTCCTCGTCTCGAGTGGGGGCATGCACGTGCGCTTTCCTCCCCAGCTATAGCAGCAGTGTCAGGCTTCCCTTCGCGTGGATCAAGGGATCTGTGGCTTTCCCTCGAGGCTTTCCCACGAGGCTTTCCCTCGAGTCTTTCCCACAAGGCTGTCCACGTTGCACCGTGGTGAGAGTCGATCCTCGGCCTTGAAAGTCGAGGCAGTGCAGGAAAAAAGGTTTCCCTGAATTTGGACTGAGACATCTGAGGGACTCTGGGAATGGTGGCACGACCCTGGAGTTCCTCTCGCCTTTCCTGTGGAGAGCGCCTCTTCTTGAGATGCGACGGAAACGTCGGGAATTCTTCCCGAACACGAAGGGAAATGATCCCTCCTCTGAGCTAGGGGCGGAAACGGGGCTCCTCTGGATGTGGGCGGACTCTCGTGCTTCCTTTCGAGTGAGACGGGTATGTCGGGGAACTTCTTGAGTTGCAGCAAGGGTGTGAAGGACCCTTTGGAAATTCCAGATGTTCGGTGTGATTAGCCTCGAGACGCTTCACCGGAAATGGGCCTCATCTCGCCTGGAAGGGAGAACCTCCTGGATTTTCTCTAGTTGCGGCAGGTGCTCTCGACTTACGACGGGGACCTTGGACCCGCTCTGGTGGCCTCAGGAAAAGGCCAGTCCCCATGCTAGTTGCATGGGGCCTCTCGGGATTCCTCTCCGTCGATGCTGGGTCCTAAGACCTTGTGTAGAGTAGGTGCAGGAACCGGAGGATTCCACTCCAGTGCTGACATGGTTCCTGGGGTACTTTTTGGAGTCTCCCTAAGGGAGTCAGTCCTCGTCTCGAGTTGGGGCATGCACGTGCGCTTTCCTCCGAGCTGTAGCTGTAGTGTCACGCTTCCCTTCGCGTGGATGAAGGAATCTGTGGCTTTCCCCCGAGTCTTTCCACGAGGCTTCCCACGAGGCTTTCCACGAGGCTTTCCCAAATGGCTGTCCAACGTGCCACCGTGGTGTGAGTCATTCCTCGGCTTGAAAGTCGAGGCAGTGCAAGGGAAAACACGTTTCCCTGGAGTGGACTGAGACATCTGGGGGACTCTGGGAATCGTGGCACGACCCTGGAGTTCCTCTCGCCTTTCCTGTAGAGAGCGCCCCCTCCTTGAGCTGCGATGGGAAGGCCAGGAATTCTTTCCTGAACACGCAGGGAAAGGAACCCTCCTCTCGAGCTAGGAGGCGGAAACGGGGCTCCTCTGGATGTGGGCGGGACTCTCGTGCTTCCTCTCGAGTCGAGACGGGTATGTCGGGGAACTTCTTGAGTTGCAGCAAGGGTGTGAAGGACCCTTTGAAAGTTCCAGAGATTAGGTGTGATTAGCCTCGAGAAGCCTCAGCGGAAATGGGCCTCATCTCGCCTGGAGGGGAGAACCTCCTGGATTTTCTCGAGTTGCGGCAGGTGCTCTCGACTTACGATGGGAACCTCAGGGACATGATCTGGTGGCCTCAGGAAAGGCCAGTCCCCATGCGAGTTGCTCGGGGGCCTCTCGGTATTCCTCTCCCATCGATGCCGCGGCCTAAGACCTTGTGTGGAGTCGGTGCCGGAACCTGAGGATTCCTCTCCAGTGTTGACATGGATCTTGGGGTACTTCCTGAGTCTCCCTGTGGAGTCAGTCCTCGTCTCGAGTGGGGGCATGCACGTGCGCTTTCTCCCCAGCTGTAGCAGCAGTGTCACGCTTCCCTTCGCGTGGATCAAGGGATCTGTGGCTTTCCCTCGAGGCTTTCCCACGATGCTTTCCCACGAGGCTTTCCCACAAGGCTGCCCACGTGCCACCGTGGTGTGAGTCGATCGTCGGCTTGAAAGTCGAGGCAGTGCAGGGAAAACAGGTTTCCTGGAATGGACTGAGACTCTGGGGGACTCTGGGAATGGTGGTACGACCCTGGAGTTCCTCTCGCCTTTCCTGTGGAGAGTGCCTCCTCTTGAGATGCGACGGAAATGCCGTGAATTCTTTCCCGAACGCAGGGGAAGGATCTCTCCTCTCGAGCTAGGAGGCGGAAACGGGGTCCTCTGGATGAGGGCGGGACTCTCGTGATTCCTCTCGAGTGGAGACGGGTATGTCGGGGAAATTCTTGAGTTGCAGCCAGGGTGTGAAAACCCTTTGTAAGTTCCAGAGGGTAGGTGTGATTAGCCTCGGCGGCGCTCAGCGGAAATGGGCCTCATCTCGCCTGGGGGGCGAACCTCCTGGATTTTCTCGAGTTGCGGCAGGTGCTCTCGACTACGACGGGGACATCAGGGACCCGCTCTGGTGGCCTCAGGAAAGGCCAGTCCCCATGCGAGTAATTCGGGGGCCTCTAGGGCCTCCTCTCCCGTCGATGCCGGGGCCTAAGACCTTGTGTAGAGTCGGTGCCGGAACCTGAGCATTCCTCCCCAGTGCTGACATGGATTTTGGGGTATTTTGGAGTCTCCCTAGGGGAGTCAGTCCGTCTCGTTTGGGGGGCATGCAAGTGCGCTTTCCCTCCGAGATGGGGCAGCAGTGTCATGTTTCCCGTCGAGTGGATCAAGGAATCAGTGGCTTTTCCTCGAGTCTTTTCCACAAGGCTTTCCCACGAGGCTTTTCCACAGGGCTGTCTCACGTGCCAACGTGGTGTGAGTCGATCCTCGCTTGAAACTCGAGGCAGTGCAGGGAATACAGGTTTCCCTGGAATGGACTGAGACCTCTGGGGGACTATCAGATTTGTGGCACACCCTGGAGTTCCGCTCGGCCTTTCTGTGGAGAGGGCCTCCTCTTGAGATGCGATGGAACGCCGGGAATTCTTTCCCGAGAACACAGGGAAAGGATCCCTCCTCTCGAGCTAGGAGGCGGAAACGGGGCTCCTCTGGATGAGGGCGGGACTCTCGTGATTCCTCTCGAGTGGAGACGGGTATGTCGGGGAACTTCTTGAGTTGCAGCAAGGGTGTGAAAGACCCTTTGTAAGTTCCAGACGTTAGGTTTGATTAGCCTCGAGATGCCTCAGGGGAAATGGGCCTCATCTCGCCTGGAGGGGAGAACCTCCTGGATTTTCTCGAGTTGTGGCAGGTGCTCTCGACTTACTACGGGGACCTCAGGACCCGCTCCGGTGGCCTCAGGAA
>NW_017192516.1:0-10238 GCF_001704415.2 Capra hircus
CAGGTATCTCGAGGCTAATCACACCTTACCTCTGGAACTTCCAAAGGGTCCTTCACACCCTTGCTGCAACTCAAGAAGTTCCCCGACATACCCGTTTCTACTCGAGAGGAAGCACGAGAGTTCCCCGCACATCCAGAGGAGCCCCGTTTCCTCCTCCTAGTTCGAGAGGAGGATCCTATACCTGCGTGTCGGGAAAGAATTCCCGGCGTTCCCGTCGCATCTCAAATGGAGGCGCTCTCCACAGGAAAGGCGAGAGGAACTCCAGGGTCGTGCCAATTCCCAAAGTCCCCCAGATGTCTCAGTCCATTCCAGGGAAACCTGGTTTTCCCTGCACTGCCTCGACTTTCAAGCCGAGGATCGACTCACACAACGGTGGCACGTGGGACATCCCTGTGGGAAAGCCTCGTGGGAAAGCCTCGAGGGAAAGACACAGATCCCTTGATCCACGTGAAGGGAAGCCTGACACTGCTGCTAAAGCTCGGGAAGAAAGCGCACGTGCATGCCCCACTCGAGACGACGACTGGCTCCCATGGGGACTCCAGAAGTAGCCCAAGAACCATGTCAGCACTGTAGAAGAATCCTCAGGTTCCGGCACCGAGTCCACACAAGGTCTTAGGACCGGCATCGACGGGAAAGGAATCCCGAGAGGCCCTCGAGCAACTCGCATGGGGACTGGCCTTTCCTGAGGCCACCAGAGCGGGTCCCTGAGGTCCCGTCTTAAGTCGAGAGCACCTGCCGCCAAACTGGAGAAAATCCAGGAGGTTTTCTCCTCCAGGCGAGATGAGGCCCATTTCCGCTGAGGCGTCAGGAGGCCTAATCACACCTTACTTTTGGAACTTCCAAAGGGGTCCTTCACACCCTTGCTGCAACTCAAGAAGTTCCCCGACATACCCGTCTCCACTTGAGATGAAACACAAGAGCCCCGCTCATATCCAGAGGATCCCCGTTACCGCCTCCTAGGTCAGAGGAGGGATCCTTTCCCTGCGTGTCGGGAAAGAATTCCCAGCGTTTCCGATACAACTAAGAGGAGGCGCTCTCCACAGGAAAGGCGAGAGAGGAACTCCAGGGTCGTGCCACCATTCCCAGAGTCCCCCAGATGCTCTCAGTCCATTCCAGGGAAACCTGTTTTCCCTGCACTGCCTCTACTTTCAAGCGAGGATCGACTCACACCACGGTGGCACGGGACATCCCTGTGGAAAGCCTCGAGGAAAGCCGCGGGGAAAGCCTCGTGGAAAGCCTCAAGGGAAAGACTCGAGGGAAAGCCACAGATCCCTTAATCCACGAGGAGGGAAGCGTGACAATGCTGCTACAGCTCGGGAGGGAAAGCGCACGTGCATGCCCCCACTCGAGACGAGGACTGACTCCCTGCGGTGACTTCAGAAGTACCCCAAGATCCATATCATCACTGCAGAGGAATCCTCAGGTTCCGGCACCGACACCACACAAGGACTTAGGCCCGGCATCGACGGGAAAGGAATCCCGAGAGGCCCTCGAGCAACTCGGATGGGGACTGGCCTTTCCTGAGGCCACCAGCGTGGGTCCCTAGGCCCGTCGTAAGTCGAGAGCACATGCCGCAACTCGAGAAAAACCAGGTTCTCCCCTCCAGGCGAGATGAGGCCCATTTCCACTGAGGCGCCTCGAGGCTAATCACACCTAAACTCTGGAACTTCCAAATCCTTCACACCCTTGCTGCAACTCAAGAAGTTCCCCGAAATACCCGACTCCACTCTAGAGGAAGCACGAGATTCCCGCCCACATCCAGAGGAGCCCCGTTTCCGCCTCCTAGCTCCAGAGGAGGATCCTTTCCCTGCGTGGTCGGGAAAAGAATTCCCGCGGTTCCCGTCGCATCTCAAGAGGAGGCGCTCTCCACAGGAAAGGCGAGAGGAGAACTCCAGGGTCGTGCCACCGTCCCAGAATCCCCAGATGTCTCAGTCCATTCCGGGGAAAACTGTTTTCCCTGCACTGCCTCGACTTTCAAGCCGAGGATCGACTCACACCTCGGTGGCACGTGGGACAGCCCTGTGGGAAGGCCTCGTCGGAAAGCCTCAAGGGAAAGCCACAGATCCCTTGATCCACGCGAAGGGAAGCGTGACACTGCTGCTACAGGCTCGGGAGGAAAGCGCACGTGCATGCCCCCTCTCGAGACGAGGACTGACTCCCCTGGGGAGACTCCAGAAGTACCCCAAGATCCATGTCAGCACTGAAGAGGAATGCTCAGGTTCCGGCACGACTCCACACAAGAACTTAGGCCCCGGCATCGACGGGAGAGGAATCCCGAGAGGGCCCCCGAGAACTCGCATGTGGACTGGCCTTTCCTGAGGCCACCAGAGCGGGTCCCTGAGGTCCCCGTCGTAAGTCGAGAGCACCTGCCGCAACTCGAGAAAATCCAGGGAGGTTCTTCCCTCCAGGCGAGATGAGGGCCCATTTCCCCTGAGGCGTCTCGAGGCTAATCACACCTAACCTCTGGAACTTCCAAAGGGTCCTTCACACCCTTACTGCAACTCAAGATTTCCCGACAAACCCGTCTCCACTCGAGAGGAAGCACGAGAGTCCCGCCAACATCCAGAGGAGCCCCGTTTCCGCCTCCTAGCTCGAGAGGGCGGATCCTTTCCCTGCGTGGTCGGGAGAGAGAATTCCCGGCGTTCCCGTCGCATCTCAAGAGGAGGCGCTCTTCACAGGAAAGGCGAGAGGAACTCCCAGGGTCGTGCCACCATTCCAGAGTTCCCCAGATGTCTCAGTCCATTCCAGGGAAACCTGTTTTCCCTGCCCTGCCTCGACTTTCAAGCCGATAATCGACTCACACCACGGTGGCACGTGGGACAGCCCTGTGGGAAAGCTTCTTGGGAAAGCCTCATGGGAAAGCCTCGAGGGAAAGCCACAGATCACTTAATCCACTCGACGGAAGCCTGACACTGCTGCTAAAGCTCGGGAGGAAAGCGCACGTGTACCCCCCACTCGAGTCGCGGACTGACTCCGCTGGGACACTCCAGAAGTACCCCAAGATCCATGTCAGCACTGGAGAGGAATCCTCAGGTTCCGGCCCAGACTCCACACAAGGTCTTAGGCCACGGAATCGACGGGAGAGGAATCCCGAGAGGCCCCCGAGCAACTCGCTTGGGGACTGGCCTTTCCTGAGGCCACCAGAGCAGGTCCCTGATGTCCCCGTCGTAAGTCGAGATCACCTGCCGCAACTCGAGAAAATCCAGGAGGTTCTCCCCTCCAGGCAAGAAGAGGCCCATTTCCGCTGAGGCGTCTCGAGGTTAATCACACCTAACCTCTGGAACTTCCAAAGGGTCCTTCACACCCTTTCTGCATCTCAAGAAGTTCCCCGACATACCCCGTCTCCACTCGAGAGGAAGTACGAGTGTCCCGCCATCATCCAAAGGATCCCCATTTACACCTCCTAGCTCGAGAGAAGGGATCCTTTCCCTGCGTGTTCGGGAAAAAATTCTCGGTGTTTCCGTCGCAGCTCAAGAGGATGCGCTCTCCACAGGAAAGGCGAGAGGAACTCCAGTGTCGGGCCACCATTCCCAGAGACCCCCAGATGTCTCAGTCCATTCCAGGGAAACCTGTTTTCCCGCACTGCCTCGACTTTCATGCCGAGGAACGACTCACACTACGGTGGCACGTGGTACAAACCTATGAGAAGCCTCGTGGGAAAGCCTTGAGGGATAGCCACAGATCCCTTGATCCACGGGAAGGGAAACGTGAATCTGCTGCTTCAGCTTGGGAGGAAATCGCACGTGCATGCCCCCACTCGAGACGACGAAAGACTCCCCTGGGGAGACTCCAGAAGTAGCCCAAGATCCACGTCAGCACTGGAGAGGAATCCTCAGGTTCCGGCACCTACTCCACACAAGGACTTAGGCCCCGGCATCGACGGGAGTGGAGTCCCGAGAGGACCCCGAGAAACTCGCATGGATACTAGCCTTTCCTGAGGCCACCAGAGCGGGTCCCTGAGGTCCCCATCGTAAGTCGAGAGCACCTGCCGCAACTAGAGAAAATCCAGGTGGTTTTCCCCTTAGGCGAGATGAGGCCCATTTCTGCTGAGGTGTCTCGAGGCTAATTCACACCTAACCTCTGTAACTTCCAAAGAGTGATACACACCCTTGCTGCAACTTAAGAAGTTCCCCGACATACCAGTCTCCACTTGAGAGGAAGCACGAGAGTACCGCTCACATCCAGAGTAACCCCGTTTCCGCCTCCTAGCTCGAGAGGAGGGATCATTTCCTTTCGTGGTCGGGAAAGAATACCCAGCGTTCCCGTCGCTTCTCAAGAGGAGGCGCTCTCCACAGGAAAGGCGAGAGGAACTCCAGGGTGTTGCCACCATTCCCAGAGTCCCCAGATGTCTCAGTCCATTCCAGGGAAAACTGTTTTCCCTGCACTGCCTCGACTTACCAGCCAAGGATAGACTCACACCAAGGTGGCACGTGGGACAGCCCTGTGGGAAAGCCTCGTGGGAAACCCTCTTGGGAAAGCCTCGAGTGATAACCACAGATTCATTGATCCATGCGAAGGGAAGCGTGACACTGCTGCTACAGCTCGGGAGGAAAGCGCACGTGCATGCCCCCACTCGAGCCGAGGTCTGACGCCCCTGGGGAGACTCCAGAAGTCTCCGAAGATCCATGTAGGCACTGGAGAGGAATCCTCAGGTTGTGGCAGTAACTCCACACAAGGTCTTAGGCCCCGGCATCGACGGGAGTGGAATCCCGAGAAGCCCACGAGCAACTTGCTTGGGGATTCGCCTTTCATGAGGCCACCAGAGCGTGTCTCTGAGGTCCAAGTCGTAAGTCGAGAGCTCCAGCTGCAACTCGAGAAAATCCAGGAGGTTCTCCCCTCCAGGCGAGATGTGGCCCATATCCGATGAGGCGTCTCGAGGCTAATCATCAAGCATCTGGAACTAACAAAGGGGCCTTCAAACCCTAGCTGCAACTCAAGAAGTTCCCCGAAATACCCCTCTCCACTCGAGAGGAAGCACGAGAGTCTTGCCCACATCCAGAGGAGCCCGTTTCCGCCTCATAGCTCGAGAGGAAGGATCCTTTCCCTGCGTTATCCGGAAAGAATTCCCGGCGTTCCCCTCGCATCTCAAGACGAGGCGGCAACCACAGGAAAGGCGAGAGGAACTCCAGGGTCGTGCCACCATTCCCAGAGTCCCCCAGATGTCTCAGTCCATTCCAGGGAAACCTGTTTTCCCTACACTGCCTCGACTTTCAAGCCGAGCATCGACTCACTGCACGGTGGCACGTGGAACAGCCCTGTGTGAAAGCCTCGTGGGAAAGCCTCGAGGGAAAGCCACAGATCCCTTGATCCACGCGAAGGGAAGCGTGACACTGCTGCTACAGCTCGGGAGGAAAGCGCACGTGCATGCACCCACTCGAGACGAGGACTGACTGCCCTGGGTAGACTCGAGAAGTACTCCAAGATCCATGTCAGCACTGGAGAGGAATCCTCACTTTACGGCACCAAACTCCACAAAGGTCTTAGGCCCGGCATCGATGGGAGAGGAATCCCGTGAGTCTCCCCGAGCAACTCCCATGGGGACTGGCCGTTCCTGAGGCCACCAGAGCGGGTCCCTGAGGTCCCCGTCGTAGGTAGAGAGCACCTGCAGCAACTTGAGAAAATCTAGGAGGTTCTCCCTTCCAGGCGAGATGAGGACCATTTCCGCTGAGGTGTCTCAAGGTTAATCACACCTAACCTCTGGAACTTCCAAAGGGTCCTTCACACCCTTGCTGCAACTCATGAAGATCCCCAACATACCCGTCTCCACTCGAGAGGAAGCACGAGAGTCCCGCCCACATTCAGAGGAGCCCCGTTTCCGCCTCCTAGTTCGAGAGGAGGGATCCTTTCCCTCAGTGATCGGGAAAGAGTTCCCAGTGTTCCCAGCGCATCTCAAGAGGAGGCGATCTCCACAGGAAAGGCGAGAGGAACTCCAGGGTTGTGCCACCATTCCCAGAGTCCCTCAGATGTCTCAGTCCATTCCAGGGAAACCTGTTTTCCCTGACTGCCTCGACTTTTCAAGCCGAGGATCGTCACACACGACGGTGGAACGTGGGACAGCCCTGTGGGAAAGCCTCGTGGGAAAGTCTCATGTGAAAGCCTCGAGGGAAAGCCACAGATCCCTTAATCCACGCGAAGGGGAGCGTGACACTGCTGCTACAGCTAGGGAGGAAAGCGCACGGGCATGCCCCACTCGAGACGAGGACTGACTCCCCTGGGGAGACTCCAGAAGTACCCCAAGATCCATGTCAGCACTGGAGAGGAATCCTCAGGTTCCGGCACCGACTGCAAACAAGGTCTTAGGCCCGGGCATCGACGGGAGAGGAATCCCGAGATGCCGCCGAGCAACTCGCATGGGGACTGGCCTTTCCTGAGGCCACCAGAGAGGGTCCCTGAGGTCCCCTTCGTAAGTCGAGAGCACCTGCCGCAACTCGAGAATATCCAGGAGGTTCTCCCTTCCAGGCGAGATGAGGCCAATTTCCGCTGAGGCGTCTCGAGAATAATCACACCTAACCTATGGAACTTCCAAAGGGTCCTTCACACCCTTGCTGCAATTCAAGAAGTTCCCCGACATACCTGCTCCACTCGAGAGGAAGCACGAGAGTCCCGCCACATCCAGAGGAGCCTCGTTTCCGCCTCATGGCTCGAGAGGAGGGATCCTTTCCCTGCGTGGTCAGGAAAGAATTCCCGGCATTCCCTCGCATCTCAAGAGGAGGCGCTCTCCACAGGAAAGGCGAGAGGAACCCAAGGGTCGTGCCACCATTCCCAGAGTCCCCCAGATATCTCAGTCCATTCCAGGGAAACCTGTTTTCCCTGCACTGCCTCGACGTTCAAGACGAGGATCGACTCACACGACGGTGACACGTGGGTCAGCCCTGCGGGAAAGCCTCGTGGGAAAGCCTCGAGAGAAAGCCTCGTGGGAAAGCCTCGTGGGGAAATCTCGAGGGAAAGCCACAGATCCCTTGATCCACGCGAAGGGAAGCGTGACACTGCTGCTACAGCTCTGAAGGAAAGCGCACCTGCATGCCCCCACACGAGACGAGGACTGACTCCCCTGGGGAGACTCCAGAAGTAACCCAAGATCCATGTCAGCACTGGAGAGGAATCCTCAGGTTCAGGCACCGACTCCACACAAGGTCTTAGGTCCTGGCATCGATGGGAGAGGAATCCCGAGAGGTCCCCAGGCAACGCGCATGGGGACTGGCCTTTCCTGAGGCCACCAGAGCGGGTCCCTGAGATACCCGTCATATGTCGAGAGCACCTGCAGCAACTCGAGAAAATCCAGGAGGTTCTCCCCTCCAGGCGAGGTCAGGCTCCTTTCTGCTGAAGCGTTTCGAGGCTAATCACACCTACCCTCTGGAACTTCCAATGGGTCCTTCACACCTTTCCTGCAACTCAAGAAGTTCCCCGATATACCTGTCTCCACTCGAGAGGAATCACGAGCGTCCCGCCCACATCCAGAGGAGCCCCGTTGCCGCCTCCTAGCTCGAGAGGTGGGATCCTTTCCCTGCAGGGTCGAGAAAGAATTCCCGGCGTTCCCATTGCATCTCAAGAGGAGGCGCTCTCCACCTGAAAGGCGAGAGGGACTCAAGGGTCGTGCCACCATTCCCAGAGTCCCGCAGATGTCTCAGTCCATTCCAGGGAAACCTGTTTTCCCTGCACTGCCTCGACTTTCAAGCCGAAGATCGACTCACATCTCGGTGGCACCTGGGACAGCCCTGTGGGAAAGCCTCGTGGGAAAGCCTCGAGGGAAAGACACAGATCCCTTGATCCACGCGAAGGGAAGCACGACACTGCTACTACAGCTCGGGAGGAAAGCGCACGTGCATGCCCCCCTCTCGAGACGAGGACTGACTGCCCTGGGGAGACTCCAGAAGTACCCTAAGATCCATGTTTGCACTGGAGAGGAATCCTCAGGTTCCGGCACTGACTCCACACAAGGTCTTAGGCCCCAGCATCTACGGGTGAGGAATCCCGAGAGGTCCCCGAGCAACTCGCATGGGGACGGGCCTTTCCTGAGGCCACAATAGCGGATCCCTGAGGTCCCCGTCGTAAGTCGAGAGGCACCTGCCGCATCTCGAGAAAATCCAGGAGGTTCTCCCCTCCAGGCGAGATGAGGCCCATTTCCGTTGAAGCAACTAGGGGGTAATCACACTTTAACTCTGGAACTTCCAAAGGGTCCTTCACACCCTTGCTGCAACTCAAGAAGTTCCCCGAAATACCCGTCTCCACTCAAGAGGAATCCGAGAGTCCCGCACATATCCAGAGTGGCCCCGTTTCCGCCTGCTATCTAGAGAGGAGGGATACTTTCCCTGCGAGTTAGGGAAAGAATTCCCGGGCGTTACTGTCGCTTCTCAAGAGGAGGCGCTCTCCACAGGAAAGGCGAGAGGAACTCCAGGGTCGTGCCACCATTCTCTGAGTCACCCAGATGTCTCAGTCCATTCCTGGGAAAACTGTTTTCCCTTCACTGCCTCGACGTTAAAGCCAAGGATCGACTCACACCACCGTGGCACGTGGGAAAGCCCTGTGGGAAAGCCTCGTGGGAAAGCCTCATGGGAAAGTCTAGATGGAAAGCCACAGATCCCTTGATCCACGAAAAAGGGAAGCGTGACACTGCTGCTAAGCTCGGGAGGAAAGCGGACGAGCATGCCCCACTCGAGACGAGGACTTACGCCTCTGGGGAGATTCCAGAAGTCCCGGAAGATCCATGTCGGCACTGGAGAGGAATCCTCAGGTTCCGCACTGACTCCACACAAGGTCTTAGGCCCGGCATCGACGGAGAGGAATCCCGAGAAGCCCCGAGCAACTCGCATGGGGACTGGCCTTTCCTGAGGCCACCAGAGTGGGTCCCTGAGGTCCCCGTCGTAAGTCGAGAGCACATGCCGCAACTCGAGAAAATCCAGGAGGTTCTCCCTCTAAGCGACATGAAGCCCATTTCCGCTGAGGGATCTCGAGGCTAATCACACCTTACTCTGGAACTTCCAAAGGGTCCTTCACACCCTTGCTGCAACTCAAGAAGTTCCGCGACATACCAGTCACCACTCGAGAGGAAGCAGGAAAGTGCCGCCCACATCAAGAGGAGCCACGTTTCCGCCTCCTAACACGAGAGGTTTGATCCTTTCCCTGCGTGGTGGGGAAAGAATTCGCGGCGTTCCCGTCGCATCTCAAGAGGAGGCGCTCTCCAGAGGAAAGCGAGAGGAACTCCAGGTTCGTGCCACCATTGCCAGAGTCCCCAGATGTCTCAGTCCATTCCAGGGGAACCTGGTTTCCCTGCACTGCCTCGACTTTCAAGCCGAGGATCGACTCACACCACTGTGGCACGTGGGAAAGCACTGTGGGAAAGCCTCGTGGGAAAGCCTCATGGAAAGTCTAGAGGGAAAGCACAGATCCCTTGATCCACGAAAAGGGAAGCGTGACACTGCTGCTACAGCTCGGAGGAAAGCGCACGTGCATGCCCCCACTCGAGACGAGGACTTACGCCTCTGGGGAGACTACAGAAGTCCCCGAGATCCATGTCGGCACTGGAGAGGAATCCTCAGGTTCCGGCACTGACTCCACACAAGGTCTTAGGCCCCGGCATCGACGGGAGAGGAATCCGAGAGGCCCCGAGCAACTCGCATGGGACTGGCCTTTCCTGAGGCCACCAGAGTGGGTCCCTGAGGTCCCCGTCGTAAGTCGAGAGCACCTGCCGCAACTCGAGAAAATCCAGGAGGTTCTCCCCTCCAGGCGACATGAGGCCCATTTCCGCTGAGGTATCTCGAGGCTAATCACACCTTACCTCTGGAACTTCCAAAGGGTCCTTCACACCCTTGCTGCAACTCAAGAGTACCCCGACATACCCGTCTCCACTCGAGAGGAAGCAGGAAAGTGCCGCCCACATCAAAGGAGCCACGTTTCCGCCTCCTAGCTCGAGAGGTTTGATCCTTTCCCTGCGTGGTGGGAAAGAATTCGCGGCGTTCCCGTCGCATCTCAAGAGGAGGCCCTCTCCAGAGGAAAAGCGAGAGAACTCCAGGTTCGTGCCACCATTGCCAGAGTCCCCCAGATGTCTCAGTCCATTCCAGGGAACCTGGTTTCCCTGCACTGCCTCGACTTACAAGCGAGATCGACTCACACCACAGTGCACGTGGGGCAGCCCTGTGGAAAGCCTCGTGGGAAAGCCTCGATGGAAATCCACAGATCCCTTGATCCACGCGAAGGGAAGCGTGACACTGCTGCTAAAGCTCGGAGGAAAGCGCACGCAT
>NW_017192517.1:0-10238 GCF_001704415.2 Capra hircus
CCAAGTGGTTTACAGTCTTGGAATTCAAAGATGCATTTTTTGCTAAAGAATCCCCAATATTTTGCCTTGAGTGGGAGGCCCCAGGAGAAAAACACCAACAGATGACTTGGACAGTATTACCTCAGGGTTCAGTCACCCCCCCCCTACAGGCCCTTACCCGGGATCTCCTAGATCTGGACCTGGGACCTAACAGGAAAACATTACAATACGTAGATGACCTACTAATCTGCTATCCAGGTGAGAAAAGTGCCCAACAACATGCAATTCAGATTCTAAACTTCTTGGCAGAAAGAGGATATAAAGTCTCCTGTGCTAAGGCACAGATGGTCGAGACAAAGGTCACTTACCTGGGAGTTCAGATTACACACGGGTCCAGGAGGCTGTCCTCTGATCTGGTACAAGGAATCCTCCAGTTGCCCTCCCCACGACTCAAAAACAATTGCGAGCTTTCCTGGGGCTAACTGGATATTGTAGAATCCGGATACCCAACTATGGTCTAATTGCCCAGCCCTTATATGAAAGCTTAAAGGGACGAGATGATTCAATCCCACTGATATGAGGAACTCCTCAAAAGAAGGCAGAGGCTACACTAAAACAGGCCTTAACTCGAGCACCTGCCTTGAAGTTGCCAGACCCAGAAAAAGCATTCCAACTTATGCCCATGAAAGAGAGGGGATAGCTTTGGCAGTGTTAACTCAAAGGTTGGGATCTGAGCCCCAGCCCGTAGCTTAGTGATCTAAAAAGCTCGATCCACCTACCCAAGGCTGGCCCTACTGCCTTCGAAATCTTGCAGCTATTGCAATCATGATAGAAGATGCTTTAAAACTCTCCTTTGGGGGCAAACTAAACTATTTTTACCAGCCACCAAGTAAAACAACTCCTAAATGGGAGAGGCCATTTATGGATGTCTGATCAAAGAATCCTCAGATATCAAGTAATGCTGATGGAAAATCCAGGCCTCACTATATCCCCTTGTGAGGTTCTTAACCAGCCACCCTCCTGCTTACCCCGAGAGCTCTCTCCCCTTTCACTCTTGTCTAGAAACCTTGGACCACTAGATAAAACCCTGGGAGGGATTGTCAGAAGATCCTCTGACCAATCCTGAGGAAATCTGGTACACTGATGGAAGCAGCTTTGTCTTGGATGGAAAAAGAAGAGCCGGGTATGCAGTAGTCTCCAATTTCGAGACCATAGAGGCTAAGCCTCTGCCACCAGGCACTTCAGCCCAATTAGCTGAGCTCATAGCCCTGACTCGAGCTTTAGAGGTGGGAAAACGTAAAAGAATAGCTATTTACACTGACCCCAAGTATGCCTTTCTGGTGCTACATGCACTTGCTGCTATTTGGAAAGAAAGGGGCCACTTGACCACCTGAGGGTCCCCAATCAAATATGGTGACAAAAAATCTTCGACTCTTGGAGGCAGTCCATCTGCCCACTGAGGTTTCAGTCTCCCACTGTAAAGGACACCAAAGATGGGAGCACAGAAGAGGCATGAGGGAACCAAGCAGCTGATCAGGCAGCTAGGAGAGCAGCATTACAGAACCATGACCTAATAGGGGTTGCCACCTTAGTTCCACACACTAATTTGCCAGAAACTCCTTCATATACTGAAGATGAGACTCTTAAAGCTAAGAGCGAGTGCTTTCAAGAAGATCATATGGGGTGATTCCAAAAGGAGGGACTCCTTTTTCTGCCTGGGAACCTCCAATGGAAGTTGGTTAACTCCTTACATGCCACTACTCATTTAGGAGAAAAGGCCCTCCAAAGATTACTAGAAAAGTCCTTCAGGGGAACAGGCTTCCAAACAACTATAAGACAGGTGGTGTCCTCTTGTCCCACTTGCCAATTAAACAACCCCCAAGGAGCTCAAAGACTCCAGCTGGCCCAGCCCATCCAATGACGTGGAGCCTAACCAGGAGAGGACTGGCAGATGGACTTCACCCAGATGCCAGTTTCTCAAGGGTATAGACACCTATTAGTCATGATAGATACATTCACAGGATGGGTTGAAGGCTTTCCCACCCGGACTGAGAAGGCTGAGGAGGTGGTAAAAAAAACTGCTCCATGAAATCATTCCAAGATTTGGTCTGCCCAGGTCATTACAAAGTGACAATGGGACATCATATACTTCCAAGGTCACCCAAGGGGTCTCAAAAGCATTGGGCATTACTTATTATCTCCATTGTGCCTGGAGGCCTCAATCTTTGGGAAAAGTAGAAAGAGCCACTCAATTCTTAAAATCAGCTATAAAATAGACAACCCAGGAGACCTCCCTGGGGTGGAAGGAGGCTTTACCAATAGCTCTCCTCCGCACTGGCATTGCCCCTAAGGAACAGCTTGGTCTTAGTCCTTATGAGATGCTATATGGGAGACCTTTTGTTTATGTCAATGACCCCTTCCTAGAGCCAGAGGTTCAGACCCTCCAGTCTTATACCATGGCCATTGGGCAATTCCAACAGGATATACGCTTGTGGGGTATAAACCAGGACCCAAAAGATTCTAACGAGTCACCACGATATGCTCCAGGGACTCAAGTCCTAATTAAAGTCTGGAAAGATGGGTCCCCTAAAGCTCAACTCCAGCCCACATGGAAGGGCCCCTACCCTGTAACACTTTCTACCCCACAGCAGTCAAGGTACCAGGACATGACTCCTGGATTCACTACTCACGAGTCAAGCCATGGAAGATGACAGAAGAGGACACTCAATACACCTGTGAGCCCCTGGGAAATCTCAGATACCTATTCAGGACTACCAATGAGTGCCATTCTAATGAACACCCCCAAATCTGGTTTCTGGGGATAAGATTTCTCAGGATAGCTCTACACAGCCAACCCAGCTTGACAGAGATTGTATTCCAAAACAGACAAGAGATAGAACTTCTGATCCCTGAACAAGGAGGGACTTGAGCCATCCTGGCGATGTGAATTTAAAATTGACGAATGCCCCTACTAGTCCTTGTTATGCTGCATTGATGATGCTTATGATTATTCCATGAACTGTCGATTGTCTAACCTGTTTTGTCTCTGCCCAGGTCAACAAGCTACAACATGCAGTGCCAGTTCAGCAAAGATAGAAAACTCCAGCCGACCATGAAAAATATCACACCCTAAGATGGACACCGCTATAAGGACTCTGAGGCTTGAGACTGGCAAGAGGGGGAGGCCCAATACCCCTCACCACCCCAGTTCAGCAGGAAGTAGCCAGAAAGACCTCGACACCCCTATACCCAAAGAATTGGGCCTCCCATCTCTTGAGGGGGGAATGTTAGGTAGGTAGAATAGGGAAAAGGAGTCCAAAATGGCAGTGGCTAAAAGACAAGGAAGGGCAAAGCCCGCGATGATAGAACTAAAGCAGGTCCGAGGACCAGATTGAGGACTTCAGGTAGAACAAACAGCACTCCTGGCTAAGCCCAATTTGCACAGGGCAGGCCCAGGTGGAGGCAAAAACATATAAAAGGAAGAGCCAAAGCGCTCTCTCTCTCTGTTCCTATCCCGCGTGCCTGTGCTCTTTCTCTCTCTCTCCCTCTCTCTCTCTCTCCCACACGCTCCTCCACTCTCCTCTCTTCAAATCTTTGGGTTGGCATGCCCCCACACTTCGAGGATGGATTCTCCTGCTATCTTCTCAATAAAATAGAGCTGTAAGACTGATTTGCCTAAGAGCTATAACACGGTTTGTCCAAGACCCGAGAGCTGTGATGCGGCGAAGGCTCTAATGTCCATTGCTCCAAATCTTTGTTATGACGAGACAAAGAACCAAGGAACATACACTGGCGTGACAATAGTCCACTTAATTAGTATATTTTTCTTTTCGGTATAGAGGATTGTCTCTGCTACTTTAACTTCTGAAAAATTCTGGAATGCTGAGTTCATTCTATTAACAAGGGCATTTTCTTACTCCTGTTCTAGAGAGCTGAATTGCATCCACATGTAAATTCATCACAGCATTTCCCCGACTTCCCTAAGATCCTAACAACGAACCACATCCCAAAGGGAATTTCGGATACCAGTGCCTCCCCATATTGATCTCTCACAAAGGGAATGTATTCAACATTGAAAGTCACTATTTCATGTTGAGAATTCATCATGCTCTATAGAAAGCCAGGATACTCGCAATGGAGAAATGGCTCTGGAATATGAGTGAGACGAAACCTGAAGAGCTGGTTTTCACTATTTAAAATTTTAAAAATGGGGGGTGAATGAGAAGGTGATAACAAGCACTCCAGGCAGAAAACTTAGAAGCAGAGAACTAAAGGTTTACAGATTCTCAGCCCAGGCATGTCAGGAGGAAAAGCAGACACAGCCCCACACCCGGGACAGGACAATTACCTGAGAAGCTGCCATTTCCTCCTCTTCTTCCTCCTGCTCTGCGTCTTCTGTGGGGATACGACGTCTCAAACTCACATCTGCATTTTGAGAAAATACCTTCAAAGACATCCATACAGCCGTTTAACCTGCAACTGCTGCAGTGAAAAAGAAGAAAACGTTTTCTTGTTTCTCTCACCCTTTTCGGAGCTCTGCTGACTTTCTCTGTTCCTGATCTGTAGTGGGTAATCAAGACTAACCTGATATGCTAATCACATCCTGCTGCTCCACTCTGTTGGCAGATCTTCCGGGCTAGTTCATCTCCTTCCTTTTTGCATTACAGAGAGCAGGCAGCACAATTCACCAGACACAATGGACCCTACTTCTGGGCTACCTGACCCAGCCTACCAGGGTTTTGAAAAAAATGCAAGAGGAAGACCTGCATTCAGGAGCCCTGGGGGAAACCTCACCTTTGGCACATCTGAGACCTCAGGAAGGGAGGATTTAGGAGGGAACTTCTAGAAGCAAAGGTCAACCTGATTCCCTGGGGAGGGGCTCTTTCTAGGATGGGTGTTGTGGTCCTCGCCTGTGCCTGCGCCCTTGGGGAGGGGAGGGGAGAGGTGAGTGGTGGGAATCAGCTGGGGGTCTTGGGTTCCTGCCAGGCTTTACTTGCAGACTTCTTCCCAAAGATCTTCTGTGTCCTTAGTTTTTTTCACCCCTCTCTGCAGCCTGGGGACACACGTTTTCACAAAATGATTTGCATTGTGACCACCTCTCTGCAGCTGTGGCACCTCCAACTTCAGAGACCAGGAGCCTGGAGGTGTTTCCATCACAGCTTTCTTTGAAAATAAACCAGAGAGCAGCAGGAGGCCTGGCGAGCTGCAGTCTATGGGGTCACAAAGAGTAGGACAGGACTGAGCAGCTGAACTGAACTGAACTGAGCAGGACACGCTAGGTTAACAAGTGTGTGTGGGCAGAGACAAATGCCTTTGAAAATGATGCCCTAAATGCTATCTGATGACCAACCAAGGAAATAATGATGGGTGTTGTCGTTTAAGTTACATTACACATGAATTAACACGTGAGAGCCTTGTTCTACTTCCTGTGTGTGTGTTTTTCTAGGTTTTATGAATCATCTACTACAGTTTGTTGTCTGCGCCATTTAGAGAGCTCTATCTTATCACATCTTTAAAGTATAATGACTAAGGAAAAATTAAAGTTGACATGTCCATGAAGCATGTCCATCTTTCTAATATTGTATATTCTAAAAAATATTCAGTGTGCATGCACCAGTACCAACTTTGTAGAAGATTTCGTTTCACAGCAGAGTTGAGAATAAGGTATAGACGTTTCCCATACCCATATGACTCTTGTTTGCACACGTGGACAATGTCCCTACTTACCTTTCCCCACCAGAGTGAGCATTTGTTACCACTGATGAAGCTACAAGGACAGTAAATAAACTCTTTAATTTACCCTTATGTTTCTCTTTTAGGGATGTGCACTCCATACCTCTGGATAAATGTATAATAATAAGTGTCCATCACAACAGTTTAACACAAATTATTTCATGGTCCTGAAAGTTCTCTAGATTTAGGATATTCAGAGTCCCTCCTTTGAAACCGATAGCAACCACAGACCTTTTTAATCTCTTCTATATTTCCTATGAGATTCCCAGGTGACTGAGTGGGAAGAACTTTCTACCTGCCGATGCAGGACATCCAGGTGATGCAGGTTCCATCCTTGGATCAGGAAGATGCCCAGGACGAAGAAATGGAAATCCACTCTAGTATCCTTTGCTGGGAAATCTATGGACAGAGGAGCCTGGCAGGCTACAGGCCCTGGGCTCACAAAGACTCAGACACCACTGAGCACATATGAACATTTACTACACCAAAGTGTCATATTGTAAAACTGCTACTTTCTGTAGCATTTTTGAATGAGCTTCTTTCACTTCATAAAATGCATGCCACGATTGTCCATGTATTTTATGCCTTGAAACCTTAACATCCAAAAGCTTAAGAACTACCGTTGCGCCTATATTCCTGCTCAGTAAATAAGTTCATCAACACCAATTTTTTTAGATTCCATGTATATCTGTTACAATATTTGTCCAAATATAGAGAACAGATGTGAGGACACGGCAGGAGAAGAGGGGGACAAACTGAAGAGCCTCCCTGACACACATACCCTACCATGGCTGAAATGCTGGAGAAGACTCTCACGAGGCCCTTGGACTGCACGGAAATCCAGCCAGCCATCCTAAGGGAGATCAGTCCGGGTGTTCATTGGAAGGACTGATGCTGAAGTTGAAACTCCAGTCCTTTGGCCACCTCATGTCGAAAAGCTGACTCATTTGAAAAGCCCTGATGCTGGAATGATTGAAGTGGGAGGCAGAAGGGGACGACGAGGATGAGATGTTGGATGGCATCACCAGCTCAGTGGACATGAGTTTGAGTAAACTCTGCGAGTTGGTGATGGACAGGGAGGCCTGGCGTGCTGCAGTCCATGGGGTCGCAAAGACGTGGACATGACTGAGCAAGTGAAATGAACTGAACTGATGGTTAAAACAGGGAACTAGTGGGAAGCTGCTGGATAGCACAGGGAGCTCAGCTTGGTGCTCTGTGCTGACCAGAGGGGTGAGATGGAGATCACGGGAGGGAGGTTCAAGAGGAGCAGATTCATATATACTTATGGCTGATTGATGATGTCGTACAGCAGAAACTAACACAACATTGTAAAGCAATTATATTCCAATACAAAATATACATGCATCTCAAAAGGAAAAAAGCTAAACAGAAGGGTCACCCAGTGGTGGAGAATCCATCTGACAGTGCCAGGGACGTGAGCTTGATCCCTGGTCCAGGAATACTCCACATGCATTGGGGCAGCTAAGCCTGTGCGCCACAACTGCTGAGCCTGGGTGGGGCCACTGCTCTTTTAGACAGGCAAGAGGGAAATGAAAGATGCTCACCAGCGCTAAACAATAAGAAATGCAAAACAAAGCTACAATGATGCATCACCTCATGCCAGTCAGAATAACAATTAGCAAAGAGCCCACTAATAATATTGTAAATGCTGACGAGGCTTGGAGATCAGGGAACCTCCTACAGGGCTAGAGGGAATGTAAACTGGGGCAGTCACGGGGACGGGCGGGGGGGGGGGGAGAGCACAGTGTGGAAGTTCCTTAACAAGTGTAACCTCCTGACATTTAAGGAAATGAATTCCATGAAAAATAGACAAAACAGATTGATTGACAGATTGAGAAGTTTTGCAGTTTTTAGTCAATCATCTGCAAGTCTAAAATGACCAGTTTTGATCTAGCCTTTCTAAATTCTCTAAGTTAAATGTGTACGAATACACATACACTCACATATTCCTTCTTGGTTTTCTCACTGCTAACATGTATACCTTCAGATATTTATATATTGTATTCAATGTGTGTTATATAAATTATATGATGTATATATCTTCAGATATTTATATATTGCATTCAAAGTATGCCAAGGCCATGAGAAAACAGTTCCTTTAAGCCTAGACAAGAAACTTGTGCTAAGAATTATACAGGGGAAGATTTTATAAATCTTGGTTCAGAACTTTCCCATCATGGCTTTTAATTATGCTTTTTGTGACTTCGTTGAATTTACATTTGCTTAAATGAGGCCCTGAAAAGTTTCAGCTAACAGAAGAACCAAGGACAATTGAAGTAGATGAGTTTATGACTCTAGGTCCCAGGAGAATTCACAGGAAGCCTGGAGGGCCCCTGAGGAAGGTCAAGGCTAGAACCAGGCAGAGAAAGCTCCAGTACTTGGGGTTCAGGCCTTTCTAAGGGACCCTGGGTGAAGGGCTGTGGGCTCCCCAGGCTGAGTGTTGATTGGTCCATTCAAACCAGAGGAGTAGGATTCTGGTGAGCTCTGAGGGTGTCATTGAAGGGGGGCCTGTGCAGTAGACCCTGGGGTTCAGCAAGACTGCTGGTCTCCAGGAAGGGGGTCATCTAGTGGAGGTGCTCACAGGACTGGCTGCTGTGAGTTCAAGGAACCTGCAGGCTGCCTGCTGCCTAGACAGACTCTGAGGCCAGCAACAGCACGGAGCAGTCAGGGAAGCGCTCAACAGTACTCTGTATGATCCTTCTTATTCGAACCATCACAATGTCCGAGTAGTTTCAAAATGGAAGAGGAGATACAACATAGAAATGGTGGGAAATATATGAATTTATGAGAGTTTAACACCAGTAAGGAACTAATTTCTACAGATGCCATCCCCCTGTGCTACAAATAGTTTTCTTGTAACGTTATCTTTCCTGCAACCTTAAACAGGTGGGAGACGTTAATGCTGGTGGTGCATTCACCCTTCCTTCATTCCACATCAACTGCTAACCACTAAAAAATCATCCACTTTTATTAATGAACATACATTAATTTTTACACAGAGGGAATAAAACTTTTTACAACTGTTGTTTGATCCTTGATTATAATACAGATTACAAGCTTCTAAAAACTTTCCTGATTCTCTGATGAAATGATCAGTGAATGTGATTTATGTGGTTTACAAAATGGAGGCTAATGTAGTAAAACATGGATGGACATTAATTATATTAATATGAATTTTCTAGAAAGAGTTTTCTATACTTACATCAGGTAGAAGAGAAGGTATCCTTACTTCAAGCCTGGCCAGGTAATATGCATGATTTCTCAATGCTGATGTCATAAAAAAGACCTTTGATTTTAATGAACAATCCTTGTTTTATGGTTAAAAACAATTGACATAATTATTGAAAACTGAGAGCAAACTTCCGTCTTACTTTGAATTAGTTCCTGAACACTTACATCATGGTGACAACACAGATGTTTGACATCAGTGACAAATACCTCCATTTAGAGGTTTAGTGTGCATATAACATTGCTGTGTTCTTATTCTTATAAATTGGAGAATAAATATAAATGATTCCCACCTAGTAAGAAGGGCTTCTCTTACAACTGAGGTAACAACATCAAAAACAGACGTTCATATATATAGTAGAAACAAAGCACAGCATAGTAACTTGAGAGTTGAATGACATGCGTTTTGGTTCCTTAATGATCTCAAATAATGTTAATATAAACAAGGATACATGATTAATAATTATACCTCTGAAAATATCCACCCCTTCATCTTGTGATCCATACGAGCATATCAATTTAGTACATGTTTAAATATGGAATACTTGCTACAGTGTTTCTGTTTAGAGTAATTCAACAAAAGTGGTACCAATGAAATGCTTTCTAGTATGAATACTCTGGCATTGATTTACTTCTGATGTTTGATTAAACTCTTGTGTATATTTTTGTATTTCATTCATGTGTCTTTCCAAAGTAAACACTCGTTGTTTCAAATTGTATATTTAGACCAATCTTTTTTTTTTATCACTGATTCATTTCTAGGGTTTCTCTGCAGTATGTATTCTCTGATGGGCGTGAGGTGATGGCTGTGACGAAATCCTTTGCCACATTCCGTTACATGTCTCACATTTCTCTGCAGTATGAATTCTCTGATGTTGAGAAAGACCTGAACTCTGGGGAAAGGCTTTGCCACAGTCTGCACATTTATCAAGTCTCTCCCCAGTATGGATTCGTTGATGTCGAGTAAGATGTGAACAATGGATAAAGGCTTTGCCACATTTGTTACATTTGTATGGTTTCTCCCCAGTATGAGTTCGCTGAGGTACAGGAAGACTCAGATGCTAGTTAAAGGCTTTGCCATATTCTGTACATTCACAAGGTCTCTCCCAGTGTGGATTCGTTGATGTTGAGTAAGAAGTGAATATGGGTAAAGGATTTGCCACATTCTGTACATTGTTGAACTCTGCTGAAATGCCTTGCCACATGCTGTACATTTATTTTGGCCATCTGATGCGAAAAGCTGACTCATTCGAAAAAGACCCTGATGATGATGAAGG
>NW_017192518.1:0-10237 GCF_001704415.2 Capra hircus
GGTGCAGTGGGATATAACAAAGAAGGTACTTAACTCGAGGATCTAATGTTGCTAATACTAGGTCTACTACTTGTTTTTCTATATACCAACTATATCTAAAAATAAAGGATATGAAAATTTGGCAGCAAACATTGACTCAACAAATGAAACTTATAATCAGTCCTATTCTAAAGATTTTGACTCCTCGGAAGCCCCTACATTCCTAGGATGTTTTAAGCTTCCTGTGCCTCCTGCGGTCAGGAGGCCTCAAACAAACACACTTGCAGAGTCCTGCAGGCAGGCTAGAAAGCCATCGGAGGGGTTTTTTGGATTGAAACACTCTTTCAAATGCAGAAGACTAAAGCCCTGAATTGACTTTTTCCAGAAAATGTCAGAAGAGTGGAAAAGCAGAGCACAAAAGCCGGCAGATTTTTGTTGGGGTACATGCTTAGGAATTTCCAGAGGGGCCCTGAAGTCTGAGCACGCCTTGCGTATGTCAGCTTCCTTCCTCATGACCTTGTCACGGGCGGGATTCCTCACAAAGGCTTCCGGCAGGCGCTCTCCACAGGAAAGGCGAGAGGAACTCCAGGGTCGTGCCACCATTCCAGAGTCCCCAGATGTCTCAGTCCATTCCAGGGAAACCTGTTTTCCCTGCACTGCCTCGACTTTCAACCCAAGGATCGACTCACACCACGGTGGCACGTGGGACAGCCCTGTGGGAAAGCCTCGTGGGAAAGCCTCCTGGGAAAGCCTCGAGGGAAAGCTACAGATCCGTTGATCCACGCAAAGGGAAGCGCGACACTGCTGCTACAGCTCGGGAGGAAAGCGCACGTGCATGCCCCGACTCGAGACGCGGACTGACTTCCCTGGGGAGACTCCAGAAGTACCCCAAGATCCATGTCAGGGCTGGAGAGGAATCCTCAGGTTCCGGCATCGACTACACACAAGGTCTTAGGCCCCGGCATCGACGGGAGAGGAATCCCGAGAGGCCCCCGAGCAATTCGCATGGGGACTGGCCATTTCCTGAGGCCACCAGAGGCGGTCCCTGAGGTCCCCGTCTTAAGTCCACAGCTACCTGCCGCAACTCGAGAAAATCCAGGAGGTTCTCCCCTTCAGGCGAGATGAGGCCCATTTCCGCTGAGGCGTCTCGATGCTAATCACACCTAACCTCTGGAACTTCCAAAGGGTCCTTAACACCCTTGCTGCAACACAAGAAGTTCCTCGACATACCCGTTTCCAATCGAGAGGAAGCACGAGAGTCCCACCCACATCCAGAGGAGCCCCGTTTCCGCTTCATAGTTCCAGAGGAGGGATTCTTTTCCTGTGTGGTCGAGAAAGAATTCCCGGCGATCCCGTCGCATCTCAAGTGGAGGCGCTCACCACAGGAAAGGCGAGAGGAACTCCTGGGTCGTGCCACTATTCCCAGAGTCCCCCAGATGCTCAGTCCATAACAGGGAAACCAGTTTTCCCAGCACTGCCTCGACTTTCAAGCCGAGGATCGACTCACACCACGGTGGTACGTGGGACAGCCCAGTGGGAAAACGTCGTGGGAAAGCCTCGTGGGAAAGCCTCGTGGGAAAGCCTCCAAGGAAAGCCACAGATTCCTGGATCCACGCGAAGGGAAGAGTGACACTGCTGCTACAGCTCTGGAGGAAATTGCACATGCATGCCCCCAATAGATATGAGGACTGACTCACCTGGGAGACTCCAGAAGTACCCCAAGATCCATGTAAGCACTGGAGAGGAATCCTCAGGTTCCGGCACCGACTCCACACAAGGTCTTAGGCGACTGCATCTACGGGAGAGGAATCCCGAGAGGCCCCCGAGCAACTCGCATGGCGTCTGGCCTTTCCTGAGGCCACCAGAGAGGGTCCCTGATGTCCCCGTCATAACTCGAGAGCACCTGCCACAACTCGAGAAAATCCAGGAGGTTCTCCCCTCCAGGCGAGATGAGGCCCATTTCCGCTGAGGGGTCTCGAGGCTAATCACACCTAACCTCTGGAACTTCCAAAGGGTCCTTCACACCCTTGCTGCAACTCAACAAGTTCCCCGACATATCCGTCTCCACTCGAGAGGAAGCACGAGAGTCCCGCCCACATCCAGAGGAGTCCCGTTTCCGCCTCCTAGCTCGAGAGGAGGGATCCTTTCCCTGCGTGGTCGGGAAAGAATTCCCGGGGTTCCCGTCGCATCTCAAGAGGAGGCGCTCTCCACAGGAAAGGCGAGAGGAACTCCTGGGTTGTGCCACCATTCCCAGAGTCCCCCAGATGTCTCAGTCCATTCCAGGGAAACCTGTTTTCCCTGCACTGCCTCGACTTTCAAGCCGAGAATCGACTCACACCACGGTGGCACGTGGGACAGCCCTGTGGGAAAGCCTCGTGGGAAAGCCTCGTGGGAAAGCCTCGAGGGAAAGCCACAGATCCCTTGATCCACGCGAAGGGAAGCGTGACACTGCTGCTTCAGCTCGGGAGCAAATCTCACGTGGATGCGCCAACTCGAGACGAGGACTGAGTCCCCTGGGTAGGCTCCAGAAGTTCCCCAAGATCCATGTCAGCACTGGAGAGTAATCCTCAGGTTCCGACACCGATTCCACACATGGTCTTAAGCCCCGGCATCGACGGGAGAGGAATCCCGAGAGGCCCCTGAGCAACTCGCATGGGGATTGGCCTTTCCTGAGGCCACCAGAGCAGGTCCCTGAGGTCCCCGTCGTAAGTCGAGAGCACCTGCCACAACTCGAGAAAATCCAGGAGGTTCTCCCCTCCAGGGGAGATGAGGCCCATTTCCGCTGAGGCGTCTAGAGGCTAATCACACCTAACTTCTGGAACTTCCAAAGGGTCCTTCACACCCTTGCTACAACTCAAGAAGTTCCCCGGCATACCCGACTCCACTCAGGATGAAGCACGAGAGTCCCGCCCACATCCAGAGGAGACCCGTTTCGGCCTCCTTGCTCGAGAGACGGGTTCCTTTCCCTGCGTGGTCGGGAAAGAATTCCCGGCGTTCCTGTCGCATCTCAAGAGGAGGCACTCTCCACAGGAAAGGCGTGAGGAACTCCAGGGTTGTGCCACCATTCCCAGAGTCCTCCAGATATCTCAGTCCATTCCAGGGAAACCTGTTTTCCCTGCACTGTTTCGACTTTCAAGCAGAGGATCGACTCACACCACGTTGCCACGTGGGACAGCCCTGTGGGAAAGCCTCGTGGGAAAGCCTCGTGGGAAAGCCTCGAGGGAAAGCCACAGATCCCTTGATCCACGCGAAGGGAAGCGTTACAATGCTGCTACAGCTCGAGAGTAAAGCGCACTTGTATGCCCCCACTCGAGACGAGGACTGACTCCACTGGGGAGAGTCCAGAAGTTCCCCAAGATCCTTTTCAGCACTGGAGAGGAATCCTCAGGTTACCGGAACCGACTCCACACAATGTCTTAGGCCCCGGCATCGACGGGAGAGGGATCCCGAGAGGTCCCCGAGCAACTCCCATGGGGACTGGCATTTCCAGAGGCCTACCAGAGCGGGTCCCTGAGGACAACGTCTCAAGTCGAGAGCACCTGCCGCAACTCGAGAAAATCCAGGAGGTTCTCCCCTCCAGGCGAGATGAGGCCCATTTCCGCTGAGGCGTCTCGAGGCTAATCACACCTAAACTCTGGAACTTCCAAAGGTCCTTCACACCCTTGTTGCAACTCAAGAAGTTCCCCACATACCTGACTCCACTCGAGAGGAAGCACGAGAGTCCGACATCCAGAGGCCCGTTTCCGCCTGATAGCCAGAGGAGGGATCCTTCCTGCGTGTCGGAAAGAATTCCCGCGCCCCCCCCCCCCCCCCCCCCCCCCCCCCCCCCCCCCCCCCCCCCCCCCCCCCCCCCCGCCATTCTCCCACACGCAGGATCCTCCTCCACAGGGAAACGGGGCTCGGATGGCGGACTCTCGTGCTTCCTCTCGAGTGGAGTCGGTATGTGGGGAACTTCTTGAGTTGCACAAGGGTGTGAAGGACCCTTTGGAAGTTCCAGAGTTTAGGTGTGATTAGCCTCGAGACGCCTCAGCGGAAATGGGCCTCATCTCGCCTGGAGGGGAGAACCTCCTGGATTTTCTCGAGTTGCGGCAGGTGCTCTCGACTTGAGACGTTGTCCTCAGGGACCCGCTCTGGAGGCCTCTGGAAATGCCAGTCCCCATGGGAGTTGCTCGGGGACCTCTCGGGATCCTCTCCCGTCGATGCCGGGGCCTAAGACATTGTGTGGAGTCGGTTCCGTAACCTGAGGATTCCTCTCCAGTGCTGAAAAGGATCTTGGGGAACTTCTGGACTCTCCCCAGTGGAGTCAGTCCTCGTCTCGAGTGGGGGCATACAAGTGCGCTTTACTCTCGAGCTGTAGCAGCATTGTAACGCTTCCCTTCGCGTGGATCAAGGGATCTGTGGCTTTCCCTCGAGGCTTTCCCACGAGGCTTTCCCACGAGGCTTTCCCACAGGGCTGTCCCACGTGGCAACGTGGTGTGAGTCGATCCTCTGCTTGAAAGTCGAAACAGTGCAGGGAAAACAGGTTTCCCTGGAATGGACTGAGATATCTGGAGGACTCTGGGAATGGTGGCACAACCCTGGAGTTCCTCACGCCTTTCCTGTGGAGAGTGCCTCCTCTTGAGATGCGACAGGAACGCCGGGAATTCTTTCCCGACCACGCAGGGAAAGGAACCCGTCTCTCGAGCAAGGAGGCCGAAACGGGTCTCCTCTGGATGTGGGCGGGACTCTCGTGCTTCATCCTGAGTGGAGTCGGGTATGCCGGGGAACTTCTTGAGTTGTAGCAAGGGTGTGAAGGACCCTTTGGAAGTTCCAGAAGTTAGGTGTGATTAGCCTCTAGACGCCTCAGCGGAAATGGGCCTCATCTCCCCTGGAGGGGAGAACCTCCTGGATTTTCTCGAGTTGTGGCAGGTGCTCTCGACTTACGACGGGGACCTCAGGGACCTGCTCTGGTGGCCTCAGGAAAGGCCAATCCCCATGCGAGTTGCTCAGGGGCCTCTCGGGATTCCTCTCCCGTCGATGCCGGGGCATTAAGACCATGTGTGGAATCGGTGTCGGAACCTGAGGATTACTCTCCAGTGCTGACATGGATCTTGGGGAACTTCTGGAGCCTACCCAGGGGACTCAGTCCTCGTCTCGAGTTGGCGCATCCACGTGAGATTTGCTCCCGAGCTGAAGCAGCAGTGTCACGCTTCCCTTCGCGTGGATCAAGGGATCTGTGGCTTTCCCTCGAGGCTTTCCCACGAGGCTTTCCCACGAGGCTTTCCCACAGGGCTGTCCCACGTGCCACCGTGGTGTGAGTCGATTCTCGGCTTGAAAGTCGAGGCAGTGCAGGGAAAACAGGTTTCCCTGGAATGGACTGAGACATCTGGGGGACTCTGGGAATGGTGGCACAACCCAGGAGTTCCTCTCGCCTTTCCTGTGGAGAGCGCCTCCTCTTGAGATGCGACGGGAACCCCGGGAATTCTTTCCCGACCACGCAGGGAAAGGATCCCTCCTCTCGAGCTAGGAGGCGGAAACGGGACTCCTCTGGATGTGGGCGGGACTCTCGTGCTTCCTCTCGAGTGGAGACGGATATGTCGGGGAACTTGTTGAGTTGCAGCAAGGGTGTGAAGGACCCTTTGGAAGTTCCAGAGGTTAGGTGTGATTAGCCTCGAGACCCCTCAGCGGAAATGGGCCTCATCTCGCCTGGAGGGGAGAACCTCCTGGATTTTCTCGAGTTGTGGCAGGTGCTCTCGAGTTATGACGGGGACATCAGGGACCCTCTCTGGTGGCCTCAGGAAAGGCCAGACGCCATGCGAGTTGCTCGGGGGCCTCTCGGGATTCCTCTCCCGTAGATGCAGTCGCCTAAGACCTTGTGTGGAGTCGGTGCCGGAACCTGAGGATTCCTCTCCAGTGCTTACATGGATCTTGGGGTACTTCTGGAGTCTCCCAGGTGAGTCAGTCCTCATATCTATTGGGGTCATGCATAGTGCAATTTCCTCCAGAGCTGTAGCAGCAGTGTCACTCTTCCCTTCGCGTGGATCCAGGAATCTGTGGCTTTCCTTGGAGGCTTTCCCACGAGGCTTTCCCACGAGGCTTTCCCACGACGTTTTCCCACTGGGCTGTCCCACGTACCACCGTGGTGTGAGTCGATCCTCGGCTTGAATGTCGAGGCAGTGCTGGGAAAACTGGTTTCCCTGTTATGGACTGAGCATCTGGGGGACTCTGGGAATAGTGGCACGACCCAGGAGTTCCTCTCGCCTTTCTGTGGTGAGCGCCTCCACTTGAGATGCGACGGGATCGCCGGGAATTCTTTCTCGACCACACAGGAAATGAATCCCTCCTCTGGAACTATGAAGCGGAAACGGGGCTCCTCTGGATGTGGGTGGGACTCTCGTGCTTCCTCTCGATTGGAAACGGGTATGTCGAGGAACTTCTTGTGTTGCAGCAAGGGTGTTAAGGACCCTTTGGAAGTTCCAGAGGTTAGGTGTGATTAGCATCGAGACGCCTCAGGGGAAATGGGCCTCATCTCGCCTGAAGGGGAGAACCTCCTGGATTTTCTCGAGTTGCGGCAGGTACTGTGGACTTAAGACGGGGACCTCAGGGACCGCCCTGGTGGCCTCAGGAAATGCCAGTCCCCATGCAGAATTGCTCGGGGCCTCTCGGGATTCCTGTCCCGTCGATGCCGGGGCCTAAGACCTTGTGTGTAGTCGATGCCGGAACCTGAGGATTCCTCTCCAGCCCTGACATGGATCTTGGGGTACTTCTGGAGTCTCCCCAGGGAAGTCAGTCCTCGTCTCGAGTGGGGGCATGCTCGTGCGCTTTCCTCCCGAGCCTGAGCAGCTGTGTCGCGCTTCCTTCGTGTGGATCAAGGGATCTGTGGCTTTCCCTCGAGGCTTTCCACGAGGCTTCCCACGAGGCCCTGTGCGCCAAAGGCTCGTGGGAAGCCTCGTGGAAAGCCTCGAGGGAAAGCCACAGATCCCTTGATCCACACGAAGGGAAGCGCGACACAGCTGCTCAGGCTCGGGAGGAAAGCGCACGAGCATGCCCCCACTCGAGACGAGGACTGACTTCCCTGGGGAGACTCCAGAAGTACCCCAAGATCCATGTCAGGGCTGGAGAGGAATCCTCAGGTTCCGGCATCGACTACACACAAGGTCTTAGGCCCGGCATCGACGGGACAGGAATCCCGAGAGGCCCCCGAGCAATTCTCATGGGGACTGGCATTTCCTGAGGCCACCAGGGCGGTCCCTGAGGTCCCCGTCTTAAGTCCACAGTACCTGCCGCAACTCGAGAAAATCCAGGAGGTTCTCCCCTTCAGGCGAGATGAGGCCCATTTCCCTGAGGCGTCTCGATGCTAATCACACCTAACCTCTGGAACTTCCAAAGGGTCCTTAACACCCTTGCTGCAACACAAGAAGTTCCTCGACATAACCGTTTCCAATCGAGAGGAAGCACGAGAGTCCCACCCACATCCAGAGGAGCCCAGTTTCCGCTTCATAGTTCCAGAGGAGGGATTCATTTCCTGTGTGGTCGAGAAAGAATTCCCGGCGATCCCGTCGCATCTCAAGTGGAGGCGCTCACCACAGAAAGGCGAGAGGAACTCCTGGGTCGTGACACTATTCCCAGAGTCCCCCAGATGCTCAGTCCATAACAGGGAAACCAGTTTTCCCAGCACTGCCTCGACATTCAAGCCGAGGATCGACTCACACCACTGGTGGTACGTGGGACAGCCCAGTGGGAAAACGTCGTGGGAAAGCCTCGTGGGAAAGCCTCGTGGGAAAGCCTCCAAGGAAAGCCACAGATTCCTGGATCCACGCGAAGGAAAGAGTGACACTGCTGCTACAGCTCTGGAGGAAATTGCATATGCATGACCCCAATAGATATGAGGACTGACTCACCTGGGAGACTCCAGAAGTACCCCAAGATCCATGTAAGCACTGGAGAGGAATCCTCAGGTTCCGGCACCGACTCCACACAAGGTCTTAGGCGACTGCATCTACGGGAGAGGAATCCCAAGAGGCCCCCGAGCAACTCGCATGGCGTCTGGCCTTTCCTGAGGCCACCAGAGAGGGTCCCTGATGTCCCCGTCATAACTCGAGAGCACCTGCCACAACTCGAGAAAATCCAGGAGGTTCTCCCCTCCAGGCGAGATGAGGCCCATTTCCGCTGAGGGTCTCGAGGCTAATCACACCTAACCTCTGGAACTTCCAAAGGGTCCTTCACACCCTTGCTGTAACTCAACAAGTTCCCCGATATACCCGTCTCCACTCGAGAGAAGTACTGAGAGTCCCGCCCACATCCAGAGGAGCCCCGTTTCCGCCTCCTAGCTCGAGAGGAGGGATCCTTTCCCTGCGTGGTCGGGAAAGAATTCCCGGCGTTCCCGTCGCATCTCAAGAGGAGGCGCTCTCCGCAGGATAGGCGAGAGGAACTCCAGGGTCGTGCCACCATTCCCAGTGTCCCCCAGATGTCTCAGTCCATTCCAGGGATACTGTTTTCCCTGCACTGTCTCGACTTTCAGCCGAGGGTCGATTCACAGCCACGGTGGCACGTGGGACAGCCCTTGTGGGAAAGCCTCATGGGAAGCCTCGTGGGAAAGCCTCTAGGGAAAGCAACAGATCTCTTGATCCAGGCGAAGGGAAGCGTGACACTGCTGCTACAGCTCGGGAGGAAAAGCGCACGTGCATGCCCCCACTCGAGACGAGGACTGACTCCCCTGGGGAGACTCCAGAAGTAACCCATAATCCATGTCTGCACTGAGGAGGAATGCTCAGGTTCCGGCAGCGACTCCACACAAGGTTTTAGGCCCCAGCATCGATCGGGAGAGGAAACCCTAGAGGCCCCGAGAGCCCGAGCAACGCGCAAGGGGACTGCCTTTCCTGAGGCACCAGACGGGTCCCTGAGGTCCCCGTCGTAAGTCGAGATCACCTGCCACAACTCGAGAAAATCCAGGACGTTCTTCCCTCCAGGCGAGATGAGGCTCCTTTCCGCCGTGCGTCACGAGGCTAATCACATCTAACACCTGGAACTTCCAAAGGGTCCTTCACACCCTTGCTGCAACTCAGAAGTTCCCCGACATACCCGTCTCCACTCGAGAGGAAGCACGACGAGAGTACGCCACATCCAGAGGAGCACCGTTTCTCCCTCCTAGCTCGAGAGGAAGGATCCTTTCCCTGAGTGGTCGGGAAAGAATTCCGGCGTTCCGTCGCATCTCAAGAAGAGGCGCTCTCCACAGGAAAGGCGAGAGGAACTCCAGGGTCGTGGCCACCGTTAATAGAGTCCCCCAGAAATCTCAGTCCATTCCAGGGAAACCTGTTTTCCCTGTCCTACCTCAACTTTCAAGCCGAGGATCGACTCACTAAACGGTGCCACGTGGGACAGCCCTGTGGGAAAGCCTCGTTGGAAAGCCTGGTGGGAAAGCCTCGAGGGAAAGCCACAGATCCCTTGATCCTCGAGAAGGGAAGCGTGACACTGCTGCTACAGCTTGGGAGGAAAGCGCAGGTGCATGCCCCCAAAGAGACGAGGACTGACTTCCCTGGGAGACCCCAGAAGTACCCCAAAGTCCATGTCAGCACTGGAGAGGAATCCTCAGGTTCCGGCACCGACTCCACACAAGGTCTTAGGTACCGACATTGACGGGAGAGGAATCCCGAGAGGCCCCTGAGCAACTCGCATGGGGTCTAACCTTTCCTGAGGCCACCAGAGCGGGTCGCTGAGGTCCCCGTCGTAAGTCGAGAGCACCTTCGGCAACTCGAGAAATCCAGGAGTTCTCCCCTCCAGGCGAGATGAGGCCCATTTCCGCTGAAGCGTGTCGAGGCTAATCATGTATCCTCTGGAACTTCCAAAGGGTGCATCAAACCTTGATGCAACTCAAGAAGTTCCCCCAACATACGCGTTTCCACTCGAGAGGAAGCAGGAGAGTTCGCCTACATCCAAAGGAGCCCTGTTTCCGCCTCCTAGCTCGAGAGGAGGGATCCTCTCCCTGCGTATTCGGGAAAGAATTTCCGGCGTTCCCGTCGCATCTCAAGAGGGGCGCTCTCCACAGGAAAGGCGAGAGGAACTCCAGGGTCGTGCCACCATTCCCAGAGTCCCCCAGATGTCTCAGTCCATTCCAGGGAAACCTGTTTCCCTGCACTGCCTCGCCTTTCAAGCTGAGGATCGACTCACACCACGGTGGCACGTGGCACAGCCCCTGTGGAAAGACTCGTGGGAAAGCCTCGTGGGAAAGCCTCGAGCGAAAGCCACAAGATCCCTTGATCCACTCGAAGGGAACCGTGAA
>NW_017192519.1:0-10236 GCF_001704415.2 Capra hircus
CAATCTCTGACAGAAATCCAGCAAGACCTTCTCCTCTATGACCCACCTCCCAGAGTAATGGAAATAAACACAGAAGGAAACAACAGTGACCGAATTTAAATTTCTAAGCTTCTGCACAGTGAAGGAAAGTATATGCAAGGTGAAAAGACAGCCTTCAAAACCGGAGCAAATTACAACAAATCAAACAACTGCCCAAGAGTTAATCTCCCACGTATACAAAGCAGCTCATGCAACTCAATACCAGAAAAATAAACAACCCCGACCAAAAAGTGGGTGAAAGAAACTAAATAGACATTTCTCTAGAGAACATATACAGATGGCTAATGAATGCAGGGCACATGCTCTACGTCACTCATTATCAGAGTGATGACAGTCAATACCACAATGAGATGTCATCTCACACTGGTCCAAGGACCATCTCCCAAAGTCTCAAACAAGAAACACTGGAGAGGGAGTGAAAAGGTAACCAACTTACACTGTTGCTAGGAATGAAAACTGGTATAGCCACAATAAACCATATGATTTCTTAAAAACCTGGAAACGGAACTGTCTTATGACCAGCAATCACCCAAGCATACACCCCAAGGAAAGCAAAACTGAAAGAGACACATGTACGCCACTATTCATCCCACGATTGCCGGGGTCCAGCACATGCAGGATCCAGGCAAACCCTCAGGAGAAATGGCGAATGATTTAGAGAGAGATAAGGAAAGAATGTTGTAATAAGGAAATAGAGGAGAGAAAGAGGCTGTTATTCCTTGGCCAGGAAAGAGGGAGCTTCTGTGTTCCGAGGCAACAGCCAGAAAAAGAGAGGGAGGAGTGGGAGAGAGAAAGAAAGAAAGAGAAAAAAATAAAAACACGGGGTGACCAAGCTTCTTCGGTGAGCAAGGCCCATTATTTTACTTTCAAAAGGGACTTTTATACCTTAAGTTGTACAGAGAGGGAAATGAAGGATGCAAAGTCATACAGAGTCAGCCCAAACATTACATTACATCTGTTTTGCCTTTATCAAAACCAATTTTTTTTTTCTGCATACCTCTCCGATAAACAATATTGTGTACATTATCTTCAGGCGTTGGAGGCCTGTGAACATTTTATGACCCTCTTTAGATAAAAGCTCTTCAACCAGAAAACTTATTTTCCCTTGAAATGTGTTTTCTTTATATTTCTAATCTATGTCAGCCTCAGAAAGTATTAAACAAGTTACATTTCTCACGGAGGAAAGGTGCAGTGAGTTACAAGAAAGAAAGAACCAATCAGCTCAAAGGTCTGATGTGGTGAATTTCAAGGCTGCACTTGTTCTTCTTACATTACAACTATGTTAAGTAATGCACTCACAGGTATCCAATGGATAAGAGATATGGGAACTTAGCAACAAGCTTTGGCCCAATAATGAAATCCTACGCCAGCACCACTCTAATAACTTTTAATTCTTTGAAAGGCTCTATGTTTTAGGCTTTCCGTGCATCTCACACTTGGGAGGCTGTGAACAATCATATGCATAGCTGCAAGAGTCCTGGATAAACCTGTCAAGCAAGCTAGAATGCTAACAGTGGGGGGTTGATTTGAAATATTCGCTCACGGTCCAGGAGACTTATTAGCCAGAGCCCTAAGCTGATTTACTCCAGAGCAACATGGTTGTGGATAGCCCCCTGCATGTCAGGAGAGTTGGTGAAAGGCACAAGATAGTAAGAAAGACAGATTCTGGTTTTGGGGTAGATGCTCGAGCAGGTCTAGGGAGACCCTCTGAGTCCTGAAACCTTGCTTAACAGTTCATGTCCACATGACCTTGTCATGGGTGGGATCTCCCGTGCTGGGCTCCTGGCACACGACTAATTTACTATAGCTAGGGCATGGAAGCAATCTAGATATCCACTGCAGGGGAATGGATAAGAAAGCAGTGGTATATATAGATGGTGGACTATTACTCAGCTGTGGAAAGGAATGCATTTGAGTCAAGTTCTAGAGAGGTGGGTGAAACAGGAGCCTCCTCTACAGAATGAAGTAAAGTCAAAAAGAGAAATACAGGTCCTGTGTAGGAATGCATATGTATGAAATTTGGAGAGATGGTCATGATGATCCAACATGCAGGGCAGCAAAAGAGACAGAGATGGAAAGAACAGACTGTGGAGAGGGCAATGGTGGGATGATTTGAGCGAATAGCATTGAAACATGCACATTACCAACCATAAACAGATGACTGGTGCAAGTTCAGTGGCATGAGGCAGGGCACCCAAAACCAGTGCTCTGGGACAACAAAGAGCAATAGTCTGGGGAGTGAGGTGGGAGGAAGGTTCTGGATGTGGGAACACATGTGTACTGGTGACCTACTCTTGCTGATGTAAGGCAAAAACTAACCCAATATGTAAATTTAATGTCTTCCCATTAAAATAATTTGAAAAAATGAAAAGATTGCTTTCTGAAATTTCAGTGTCGGGAGTACAATGGTCCAGCCTATCTTCTGATCCTATGTAACAATGTCTGGTTTGGATGAGGGTAGTGGAGGCCATCCCACGTTGAAAGTCAGGAAGGGCAGTGGGAGGAGATACCCCTCACCCAAGGTAAGGAGCAGCAGCTGTGCTTTGCGGAAACGGCCGTGAAGAGATACCTCACGTCCAACGTAAGAGAAACCGAAGTAAGATGGTAGGTGTTGCAAGAAGGCATCAGAGGGAAGACACACTAAAACCACACTCACAGAAAATGAGTCATTTTAATCACACTAGGACCACAGCCTTTTCATACTCAATGAATCCAAGCCATGCCCGTGGGGCATCCCACGGCGAGGGGGTCATTGTGGAGAGGTCGGATAAAATGTGGTCCCTGGAAAAAGGAATGGCAAACCACTTCAGTATTCTTGCCTTGAGAACCCCATAAACAGTATGAAATGGAAAAATGGTAGGATACTGAAAGAGGTACTCCCCAGGTCAGTAGGTGCTCAATGTGCTACTGGAGGTCAGTGGAGAAATAACTCTAGAAAGAACGAAGGGATGGAGCCAAAGCAAAAACCATACCCAGCATGAATGCGACTGGTGATAGAAGCAAGGTCCGATGCTGTAAAGAGCAATATTGGCATAGGAACCTGGAATGTCATGTCCATGAATCCAGGCAAATTGGAAGTGGTCAAGCAGGAGATGGCAAGAGTGAAAGTCGACATTCTAGGAATCAGTGAACTAAAATGGACTGGAAAGGGTGAATTTAACTCAGATGACCATTATACGTACTACTGTGGGCAGGAATCCCTCAGAAGAAATGGAGTAGCCATCATGGTCAACAAAAAAATCCGAAATGGAAGTACTTGGATGCAATCTCAAAAACGACAGAATGGTCTCTGTTCGTCTCTAAGGGGAGCCATTCAATATCACAATAATCCAAGTCTATGCCCCAACAGTAATGCTGAAGAAGCTGAAGCTGAACGGTTATATGAAGACCTACAAGACCTTGTAGAACTAACACCCCCAAACGGTGTCCTTTTTATTATAGGGGAGTGGAATGCAGAAGAAGGAAGTCAAGAAACACCTGGAGTAACAGGCAAACTGGCCTTGGAATGCAGAATGAAGCAAGGCAAAGACTAGTAGAGTTTTGCCAAGAACATGCACTGATCATAGCAAACATCCTCTTCCAACAACACAAGAGAAGACTCTACATCATGATCACCAGATGATCAACACAGAAATCAGATTGATTATACTCTTTGCAGCAAAGATGGAGAAGTCTCTATACAGTCAACAGAAACAAGACCGGGAGCTGACTGTGGCTCAGATCATGAACTCCTTATTACCAAATTTAGACTGGAATTGAAGAAAGCAGGGAAAACCGCTAAGACCATTCAGGTACGACCTCAATCAAAATCCCTTATGATTATACAGTGGAAGTGAGAAATAGATTTAAGGGCCTAGATCTGATACATAGAGTGTCCTGATGAACTATGGAATGAGGTTCATGACATTGTACAAGAGACAAGGTTTCAAGACCATCCCCATGGAAAAGAAATGCAAAACAGCAAAATGGCTGTCTGAGGAAGGCTTCCAAATAGCTGTGAAAAGAAGAGAAGTCAATAGGCAAGGAGAAATGGAAAGATATAAGCATCTGAATGCAGGCTTCTTAGAATAGCAAGAAGCAGATAAGAAAGCCTTCTGCAGTAAACAATGCAAAGAAAGAGAGGAAACAAACAGAATGGGAAAGACTAGAGGTCTCTTCAAGAAAATTAGAAATACCAAGGGAATATTTCATGCAAAGATGGGCTCGATAAAGGACGGAAATGGTATGGATCTAATAGAAGCAGAAGATATTAAGAAGAGATGGTAAGAATACACAGAAGAACTGTACAAAAAGGATCTTCACGACAAGGAAAATCACGATGGTGTGATCACTCATGTAGAGCCAGACATCCTGGAATGTGATGTCAAGTGGGCCTTTGAAAGCATCACTGCCACCAAGGCTAGTGGAGGTGATGGAATTTCAGTTAGAGCTACTTCAAATCCTGAAAGTTGATGCTGTGAAAGTGGTGCACTCAATAGGCCAGCAAATTTGGAAAACTCAGCAGTGGCCACAGGACTGGAAAAGGTCAGTTTTCACTCCAATTCCAAAGAAAGGCAATGCCAAAGAATGCTCAAGCTACCGCACAATTGCACTCATCTCACACGCTAGTAAAGTAATGCTCAAAATTCTCCAAGCCAGGCTTCAGCAATATGTAAACCGTGAACTTCCTGATGTTCAAGCTGGTTTTAGAGAAGGAAGAGGAACCAGAGATCAAATTGCCAATATCCATTGGATCATGGAAAAAGCAAGAGAGTTCTAGAAAAACATCTATTTCTGCTCTATTGACTATGCCAAAACCTTTGACTATGTGGATCACAATAAACTGTGGAAAATTCTTCAAGTGATGGGACTACCAGACCACCTGAGCTGCCTCCTGAGAAATCTGTATGCAGGCCAGGAAGCAACAGTTAGAACTGGACATGGAAATGCAGACTGGTTCCAAATAGGAAAAGGAGTACATCAAGGCTGTATTTTGTCACCCTGCTTATTTAACTTCTATGCAGAGTACATCATGAGAAACGCTGGGCTGGCAGAAACACAAGGCAGAATCAAGATTGCCGGAAGAAATATCAATCACCTCAGATATGCAGATGACAGCACCCTTATGGCAGAAAGTGAAGCAAAAAGAGATCACTCTGCTTTCAGCACCTGTTAATCTGAGACATTCAATTTTGAATAAAGTTTCTAGGCCTGATAAAAATTTATCCTATACAGTTTCTACATGACAAGTATCAAGATAATTCTTCCATGTAAAATTGCTCATAAGCAACTCAGGATGAAGCGCTAGGCCTCACAGTTACTAAAAAGTGAGAATAAAACGTGCTGTCACCAGTGTTTCACTTCATTCAATTTCTTATGTCAAAGAACTACAAACTGGCTTTTCAACAACAAAACGTTTCACTCTAGTCATGGGAAGTCTAGCATCAGTGTGCTGGTAAGTTAATGGTTCTGGTGTATATCCTCCTCTGATTTGCAACTGCTGGGTTCTTGCTCCCTCTGCTATGGTGAACCCTCTGAGGTCTCCTCATATGTGAAGAGATTCCTTTCCCAACAGTTCCTCCATGGTGGCAGAAGGACATCCAGAGGGGCTGCTTCCCAATACTATCATCTTCTGGGGATAGGGCATCAGTATACAATTTTTATAAAATCAAGCAAAAAAACACGCATACAACGATCAGATCATGCCAACTAATGAACACAATTTTAAGTGTAGATTAAATCTTTGGGTAAACCTGTATGTGTTTGAGAAAGTCTGCAGAGAAGTTTTTCACTTTGTCATGTGTGTAGATTCTGACATTTTTGGCAAAGAGTTGAAGAGAGATATGTAGCAAGACTAAATAACTAGGAAGCTTTGATTATCCATGAAGTCAGCTTCTCAGAGTTTTTCTTCATCATACTAAAACCAATCTTCCATCTCAAATACATTCAGCATATACGGGTTTAGGACATCCACAGATGAAGCACCACAAACCACATTGGTGAACTTTTTCTTGGATTTATTTATGTATACACTCAGTTTATCAACTTGGAAAAGAAAACTCTAGCGAAGTGAAAAGATACCATCTGAGGGTTTGCGGCTAAGACACTTCAGTCGTGTCTGACTCTGTGTAACCCCATACACAACAGCCCAATAGGCTCCCCTGTCCCTGGGATTGTCCAGGCAAGAACACTGGAGGGGGTTGCCATTTCCTTCTCCAGTGCAGGAAAGTGAAAAGTGAAAGGGAAGGCACTCAGTCGTGTCCGATCCTTAGCATGGACTGTAGCCTACCCAGGCTCCTCCATCCATGGGATTTTCCAGGCAAGAGTACTGGAGTGGGGTGCCACTGACTTCTCTGATCTGAGGCTTCATGCCCCCCTTTTTTATATTACACAAATCAGCTAAATGTGTATTCCCTATAATTTCTCAGAAGAAATGTGTTCCAGAAATCACTTGATGAATAGTCTCTCATGACGCACGAGTATAATTTTATTGAGTTTAATGAACTAGCACTGAACTTCATTTCATCTTACTAGCAGAGGATATATTCAAAGCACACTGTTAAAAAACAAGGTTGCTATCTAAATTTGCAGGAAAATACGCACACAACAAAATACACCAGTGACAAAAATAAGGCCAAAAATACACTGCGTGCAACTTTCTCGAATTTTTCAGTGGATGTTCCTTCCTTTCCTTAACTCAACTAAGGGATAAACTTATGAAAGTCTTAGTTTCTAGAATTTAGTTATGAAATTAGATTTTCACTTGCACAACATAATTATTTGATTCATCAAATTCAGGCACTATTTGCTTACAACACATATGACTTTTGAGGATAAATGCATCCAATCTATTTTATCTGTAAACGATCATTCAGCTTTTTTTTTTTTATCCTTAATGGCTGTTGTACCTGAGAAATATTTAAAATGCTAAGTAAAAACACTCTCAACAAACAGATCAAAACTTTCAATGTTAAGAAGCGTGAGGATTACTTAGTATAGAATTTCTGCAACTTCTAATCACATGAATTGAAGCTTATGACTCCAGTCTGTCTTCTGTAAGCTTACTTTGGAAACGCCCTTCTTATGATAGTGGCAACACAAAATGATGACAAGAATATATGTTAGCAAATGGTATAAAGACCTACACTCGGGCAATGTTTTTTAAGAAAAATAGCCTCTTTTATTAACTTCAAGTGCGTATTTCTGCTTTCCTTGATTTCTACCAAAAAGTCTCAAGAATATATATAAATAAGTTGAATATATAGAAAGACTCTGCAAACAGACGAGTTCATACTATGGCTTATGATGATGAAACAATTTATTCAAAACGTCTGTTAACTGGAGACAAAACAGGGGAGGAATATTTTCTCTTCCTTCTTTCTTCCCAGTGTTTTAAGCAGAGATTGTGATCTTTACCCCTAAGTTCCATTATATTGAAAAAAACAAGTGTTAACATTTCCCTCAAAATAATTCAGCTCCATAAGTTTTTAAAAGAAATATGATACTTTAAAACAATGAAAACACACCATTGCTTTATTTAAGGCACTGCTGCTGCTGCTAAGTAGCTTCAGTCGTGTCCGACTCTGTGCAACCCCAGAGACGGCAGCTCACCAGGCTCCCCCATCCCTGGGATTCTCCAGGCAAGAACACCAGAGAGGGTATTTAAGGCACAGTGTGCTTTAAATTACATTCATACTGAAGTGTTACTCTTCTTAACAGCTGATGACCAATATTCCAACTGTAGCACGATCCTCAGACCTCTGAGTTCAATTCAGATCTGTAAGTGAAAAGAACATCAGATCTACAGAAAAATTAATTCTTATAATAATGCACAAGGGATCTTCTTTACACTACTCAGAAAATGAATCCTTTTGAACTGAAGTTAAGGACACAACCCAGATTGGTTTCTCAATTCCTATCTGTTTTCACTGAATCACTATGATCGCCGTGAGAACATCACATGTTATACAAGCTACTCTTGTTTTAATGTTTTAAATTAACATTCATTTTAATGGGAGAAGAAAATGGTATTCTTGCCTGGAGAATCCTGTGATCAGAGAAGCCTGGAGGGCTGCTGTCCATAGGGTTGCAAAGTTGGACACGAGTGAAGCGACTTAGCATGCATGCATGCACTGGAGAGGGAAAAGGCCATCCACTCCATTATTCTTGCCTGGAGAATCCCAGGCACAGAGGAACCTGGTGGGCTGCCCTCTGTGTGGTCGCACAGAATCAGACACGACTGAAGCGACTTAGAAGCAGCAGCATTCATTTTCATTGGAGTTTAGCATCTTATTTCCTCCTAAAGAGAGAAGGGTGGTACTCAGTCAAATTCTTTGGACTCAATCTGATCACGGGAGTGGCACTCTAGTAAATCACCAGGATAAATGACTCTGGCAAGAACTGGGATTCTGATGTAGAACATATAATCATAAACAAAATTCCCAAACTAACACAGACTCTTTTCATTACCATTGTTTTAGTCTTTTTCCTCAACTGAGCTGCTTAGTCACAGCTCCAGAAAACTATTCTCTTTTCCTTCTAAGGACAGGCTTACATCTGTGCAGCTTAGTATTTCAGTGTTCACTTTGGTTAGATTCCTTGCTTTCAACCCCAGCTCAGTGCTGACAACCTTCAGGTCTCAAATAACATACTATGCAACTGGTGCATTTTACATTCTTACCAAAGAAAATAACTGTCAGTTGTATCTCCACAGTATTAATTTAGCCACAAGGAATCTTTGGCAAAACTAAACAAAATGTTAGAGAGACAACAGCACTTCTATGAAATATGTTGTCAGCTTTACAAACGGCCTATAAACTACAAAGTCATCACGAAATAGACATCTACTTAATACACATTTCATTATTAGATTATTTCTTTGAATATAATCATTTTATACTTTCCTATTTGCAACTGATTCATAAAACCTGGGGTCTACTTTTTCAACTAAAACTGGTGTGTTTTTTTTTTTTTTAATTTTAGCCAAGATTTAACTGATGTCTTTAAGATGTTCATATAACATTTACATTATTCATAACTCCAAATACATAAAAGATGATGACAGAAACATCATAAATACATAAATAAAAATGTAGTTATATTTTATAGCCTCTGATAAATGATAGCAAAACTGGAACAGAAACATTCTTAAAACATTTAGTGAAATTTCAACATTTTTCTAATCTTTTTTGATTTCATATTCTCATGTGCTTTAGAATGCATTACAACATCAGTAGAGTACTGGGCTTCCCTGGTGGCTTAGAGGGTAAAATGTCTGCTTGAAATGGAGACCTGGGTTCCAATCCTGGGTTAGGAAGATCCCCTGAAGAAGGAAATGGCAAACCATTCCAGAATTCCTGCCTGAGAATCCATAGATGGAGGAGCCTGTAAGGCTACAGTCCACGAGGTCGCAAAGAGTCGGACATGACTGAGCGACTTCACTTTCACTTTAGTAGAGTATTATCATATGTTTAAAAATCTATAAAAATATGGTAAAAAATGCTGGTAGAAATTTAACCATTCAAGATACATATTCAGCTGTTTTAATTCATGATGAGAGTAATCTGAAACAACTTGGGTTTTCATTGGTATTGGTGACCATGCCTGACCTGCCTCCTGAGAAATCTATATGCAGGTCAGGAAGCAACATTTAGAACGGATATGGAAAAACAGACTGGTTCCAAATAGGAAAAGGAGTACGTCAGGCTGTATATTGTCACCCTGCTTATTTAACTTCTATGCAGGGTACATCATGAGAAATGCTAGACTGGAAGAAACACAGGCTGGAATCTAGATTGCCAGAAAAAATTTCAATCACCTCAGATATGTAGATGACACCACCCTTATGGGAAGAAGTGAAGAGGAACTAAAAAGCCTCTTGATGCAAGTAAAAGAGCAGAGTGAAAAAGTTAGCTTAAAGCTTAACATTCGGAAAATGAAGATCATGACTACTGGTCCAATCATTTCATGGGAAATAGATGGGGAAACAGTGGAAACAGTGTCAGACTTTATTTTTGGGCTCCAAAATCACTGCAGATGGTGACTGCAGCCATGAAATTAAAAGATGCTTACTCCTTAAAAAGAAAAGTTATGACCACCTAGATAGCATATTCAAAAGCAGAAACATTACTTTGGCCGACTTAGGTCCGTCTAGTCAAGGCTATGGTGTTTCCTGTGGTCATTTATGGATATGAGTTGGACTGTGAAGAAAGCTGAGTC
>NW_017192520.1:0-21291 GCF_001704415.2 Capra hircus
AGAGAGAGAATCGTCACACACGGGAAGGCTGATCCCTGTGCCCAGAAAGTGTATGACAGACGTAGGTTCCCTAGCACTCTCCTCCCCAGCAGAGACATGTGCAGGTGTTTGGGGCCTGATCCTGCGTGTCTGGGTTCCTGCCCACAGCCCCAACTCAGGGGAAGCAGCCCCTGAGGCAAGACCTGCTGGAGGAGCCCTGCGCCCCCGCCTGATAGGCGAGTGCACAGCCAGCAGGGAAGCGAGCCTCCTCGGGGGAAGAGGAGGCAGCAAGTCCCCGTCAAGCTGAAATCCCTGCTTACACGAAGCTAAGTGCGACTCCAGTACGGCAGATCTCTAGCTCTGTTCAGAGGCCCGATCTGGCAGAGTTCCTGGCACCAAGATGCTCTGCCATAGGCGAGCCTTGCGCAGACTTGCCTTGCTTTAAGGCTCCCTCCCCAGGAAGGAGCAGGCTGTGTGAGGCTCGGAAACGCCACTGGCGCCTTCCTGGCTTCAGCTCTACCCCTGCCTTGCCTTTGCACTTAGGTCCCAAGCGTCCTTGAGGAGGGCTTAGGGGCTGGTGGGTTGCACACTGCCAAGGGCTCCAGCAGTGAAAGCTCTGTCAGAGGGAAGCGAAGGGCAACAGCAGGGCTCCTTCAGCGGTTCCTTGGCCGCCCAGACAAAGCTCCGCACGGAGAGCACCAGGTTCCAAGGGCCCTGGCTGGGTTTTGCATCCCCACACTCCCAGAGGCTGACTCCGTGGGTGCCTAGAAAGTGTGTGAGAGACGTAGGTTCCCTAGCACTCTCCTCCCCAGCAGAGACATGTGCAGGTGGTTGGGGCCTTATCCTGCGTGTCTGGGTTCCCGCCCACAGCCTCAACTCAGGGGAAGCAGCCCCTGAGGCAAGACCTGCTGGAGGAGCCCTGCGCGCCCGCCTGATAGGCGAGAGCACAGCCAGCAGTGTAGCGAGCCTCCTCGGGAGAAGAGGAGGCAGCCGAGCCCAGTCAAGAGGAAAGCCCTGCTTGCACGGAGCTAAGTGGGCCTCCAGTACGGCAGAGCTCTAGCTCTGCTCAGAGCCCCGATCTGGCAGAGTTTCTGGCGCGAGGCTGCTCGGCCGGGGGCTCGCCTTGCCCAGACTTGCCTTGCTTTTAGGCTCCCTCCCCAGGAAGGAGCTGTCTGAGCGAGCCTGGGAGACGCCACTGGTGCCTTCCTTGCCTCAGCTCCAATCCTGCCTTGCCTTTGCACATAGGTGCCAGGCGTCGTTGGGGAGGGCTTAGGGGTGGTGGGTTGCACACTGCCAAGGGCTTCAGCAGTGAGAGCTCTGTCAGAGGGAAGGGAAGGGCAACTGCAGGGCTCCTCCAGCGGTTTCTAGGCCGCCTAGAATCAGCGCCGCACCGGAGAGCACCAGGCTCCCAGGGCCCCTGGCTGGGGTTTTCAGCCCCGCACACACGGAGGCTGATTCCTTGGGTGCCCAGAAAGTGTATGACAGACGTAGGTTCCCTAGCACTCTCCTCCCCAGCAGAGACATGTGCAGGTGTTTGGGGCCTGATCCTGCGTGTCTGGGTTCCTGCCCACAGCCCCAACTCAGGGGAAGCAGCCCCTGAGGCAAGACCTGCTGGAGGAGCCCTGCGCCCCCGCCTGATAGGCGAGTGCACAGCCAGCAGGGAAGCGAGCCTCCTCGGGGGAAGAGGAGGCAGCCCAGCCCCGTCAAGTTGAAAGCCCTGCTTGCACGGAGCTAAGTGTGCCTCCAGTACAGCAGATCTCTAGCTCTGTTCAGAGGCCCGATCTAGCAGAGTTCATGTCGCCAAGATGCTCTGCCATAGGCGAGCCTTGCGCAGACTTGCCTTGCTTTTAGGCTCCCTCCCCAGGAAGGAGCAGGCTGTGTGAGGCTGGGAAACGCCACTGGCGCCTTCCTGGCTTCAGCTCTACCCCTGCCTTGCCTTTGCACTTAGTTCCCAGCGTCCTTGAGGAGGGCTTAGGGGCTGGTGGGTTGCACACTGCCAAGGGCTCCAGCAGTGAAAGCTCTGTCAGAGGGAAGCGAAGGGCAACAGCAGGGCTCCTTCAGCGGTTGCTTGGCCGCCCAGACTAAGCTCCGCACGGAGAGCACCAGGTTCCAAGGGCCCCTGGCTGGGTTTTGCATCCCCACACTCCCAGAGGCTGACTCCGTGTGTGCCTAGAAAGTGTGTGAGAGACGTATGTTCCCTAGCACTCTCCTCCCCAGCAGAGACATGTGTTTGGGAGGGCTTAGGGATCGCTGAGTTCCACACTTCCAAGGGCTCCAGCACTGAGAGCTCTGTCGACGGGAAGGGAAGGGCAACTGCAGAGCTCCTTCAGCTGTTGCTTGGCTGTCCAGACTCAGCGCCACATTGAGAGCACCATGCACCCAGGGCCCCTGGGTGGTGTCTGCAGCCAGCAGGCTGGCGACTCACTTGTGGTCTCCCATCATTTGCCTGAAATACATAGGTTCCCTAATGCTCTTCTCCCCAGCAGAGCTGTGTGCAGGTTGTTGGGGCCTGCCCCTGCGTGTCTGGGTTCCCGCCCACAACCCCAGCTCAGGGGAAGTAACCCCTGAGCCAAGACCTGCAGGAGGCGAGGTATGGCTCCGCCTGGAAGCCGAGTGCACAGGACAAGTGGAAGGGAGCCTCCTCCGGGGAAGAGGAGGCAGCCCAGTCGCCTGCTGCTGCAAGCCTTGCTGGGGTGGAGCCGAGTGCGCCTCCAGTATCGGCAGAGCTCCAGCTCCGCTGAGAGCCCTGATCTGGCAGAGTTCCTTGCGCGAGGCTGCTCTGCCTGGGGCGAGCCTTGCCCAGACTTGCCTGGCTTCTAGACTTCCTGCCCAGGAAGGAGCAGTCTGCACGAGGTTGGGAGACGCCACTGGCACCTTCCTGGCCTCAGCTCTGCTCCTGCCTTGCCTTTGCACCTAGGCCCCAGGCGTTCTTGTGGTGGCTTAGGGGCCGGTGGCTTCCACACTGCCAAGGGCTCCAACAGTGAGAGCTCTGTTCGAGGGAAATGAAGGGTATATTTGGAATGCAATCGTTTATCAGATGTGAGACCCACACCTTCACCCTGAACCCTCACCCCGAGCCCTTACCCTCGCCCTCACCCACACCCTCACCCTGAACCCTTACCCTCACCCTCACCTTGAAGCCTTACCCTCACCCTCACCCCTAACCCTAACCCTCACGCCTCACCCCTCACCCTAACAAGTTGGGGGGCTGTTCTGCACACTGTAACCTTAACCCTTCCCTCACCCGACACCCTATCCACATCCTAACCCTAACCCACTTCATAGTCACGCCCTCAACCCTATACTTACCCTTGAAGTACGTACCTGCATCATCTTCGTTTTGGACACTTCCCATGCATAACAAAAGACAAGGTTGGAATGTTTCAAACATCGATCCAAGACCCATTATCCACATAAAAGGGATATAAATACTCTGATCACATCATTTAAATCTCTTGCATCACCAAAATACCTCTCCACCACGTATCCAATCGCCATTGATGGATCACATCTATCTCATACATTTTATAACTTAGCAATCAGATACGCACCCGTAATCTGGGTAATTATATACACAGGATATATTGATACCATAAATATTTCAACAAATTCCACTTTCTACGATGAGTTCAATCTTCACAAAAGTAGGATGAACGGCACCTGTTTCCACTAGGATCCATAGCATTGCACAAAGTGACAGTGAGCGTGAAAATCTTAATGATGACCACCGGAAAGAAGGTCAGCACGGCTGATATCACAGATTTTTCAGTGTTCCAATACGACTTCTACCCAAATCCATAAAGAAAGACATATGCATAGGAAACTACAAATTGAAAGCAAGTCTATTGAGATAAATATTGGACATCAATTGTATGAATCTTTAAGGCATACACTGCAGACATTCTTCAGACATTCTTCAAATTCATAGAATGACAACAAAGTATGGCTACGTACAATCCATTCGGTTTTATAAACCACTCATGAATAACCTCACAAGCCATTGAAAACCAGATGACACTTTCAAATAGCTTTGATCTACAAACAAGGCTGTAAGACAGAAAGTTAAAATCGAAATACATGAACTAAATCCTCAATAGATATGAAAACATCCCTTGGTAGTGAAGTCGATTCACATTAGTTATTAGGGCTTTCATGCACAGATCCACGGGGCATATACAGAACCATTCCTCCAACAAAACTGAAGAATGACTTTAAAATCGCAAACAAAACATGAGTATATGTGTTCACACACTTCATGGAGCAAGGGTTTCTTCGATCTGAAAACTGGCGTCGATGAAGGACTGTGTGAAGAAGACTTCAAAGTCTATTTGGCAAACACAGCCTACGTTGGCTATATTTAGTCCTCAGATGAATGGAATGTCATGAGTACTGGGCGTTTCAAAGAAGCAGCCTGTGAAGCTCTGGACGCTTATTGGGATGCGTGGTATACCACATTCACACGTTTCAGTAGCATTGGTGCAAAAACGATACACTTCTCAGGGGAAGCTTCTACATGGACTCTTGGGATCAGAGCTCTAACTCATACACACATACTTTTCCTTTGAAAATGATCCTGCATGATAAGCAAACAAAACACTGGATGAACACCTAGACGGTGAGCTCTGTACTAAATGATTTGAAAGCCAGTAGATGGAATGAGCTGATGAGGAAGACTACAAACGAGTCATCTTCTTCAACTTGGTCAAACTGCTCATAGTCATACAAGTGAATGAAAAGTGGAGCCTGTTGTCATTCAATCTGTTGAAAAGAAAGAGAATAATACAACAAATTAGCAAATCTTATTTTCTTCATAAACATTATATTATTTCTGCACAGCTTTCTTACTGGCATGAATAGAATATCTGCAATAATCACTTGTCACAGTGAAATGGATTCACATTCGATATCGATTCACATCTAGAATTGATGCCATAGCTGTTTGATACTATTGCTTGAGTGAATGCAACTTATGTGACTTCACAAACTACAAACACGACTAACATAATAGGTATTAAAAAACCTTGAGTGACATGAGCGTGAAGACTTAGTAGAGTTGCTCTCAAGAATCATGATACTATTCTTCACTCCAGCCATAGGACTGGAATCTGTACATTAACACCCCTGCAAAAGAAACGGGAAAGGATAGAATAATAATAAAGGAACTTCATAACTATATTCCTACTGTCAACATTCAACACTATGTTTTCTTTTCAACTGACTTTCATATTTGGTCTACTGTAACCTCTTCTGTGTTCATTTTATGCTAAACTTATTGCCAACAGTAAAATTACCATATGAGCTCTAATGAATTTTTTTACTTGCAAAGCTAGTGATAGAACCAAAGGCCAATATCTACATCAAACAGGAGGAATGGAATGGAAACTGTAAACAATTTGATGGAATAGCATTTCCGTGCTCCTATTCAGTCAAACGGACATTCCAAAGGATGTGATTTTTCTGAAAGTTTATTTCGGAAACTTGGAAGTGGATGACTGCAAACAATAAAACGAATAATATATTGATACATAATACGAATAATATACAGTGGGTCATTCTTTTTTCTATTCTGCCACAGCTAACTGACTGGAAGTCAGTTGTCGTAACTACTACTAACAGAAGACCCTCACCGATGAGTGAAGATATATAGGAAAATCCATAATAGATCTAAAAACCGTCAAAGATAAAATGGTCATGAAAAAATACAGTGACAGTTTAGTTGGTATAAGAAACAGGATGATTATGAAAGCAAAGCCAACAATCATGGATAGGCCATGGAAGCCCGTGGCTGTCACGAGTGTTGACTTGTATCCTTCATCTGAGGTTGTTAAAAGTGCGTGGTAAAATCCAGAGGTTTGCAGCAGTGGTAACCTCCTGAGCAGACTGAAATCCAAAGGGTTTCCAGAATATCCTGACGATTTCCATCTACTAGGCTGTGGTGAGCTCAAGCAATACATACTCCAGAGGACAGAAGACAGACGTCTACTGCACTTAGGGAGAAAGGGAATGTTGCTGCTCGGCCTAGTACAAGTGTAGAAGCAACACCTCGGTGATTCGATCTTTAAAGACTCCATACATATGAGAAAGACTGGTATGAATAATCCTTCAGAAGCGCCTTCTCAGACCTCCTCCCATCATAAGCACAAGCATAATGAAAACACTGAGTTTTCATGGGCTCACGCAAAATTAGACTCACTTATGACTTTGCTTTGAGAAGAGTTGAACTACTCATTGTTTAAGAGAAATGACCCTTTCTTCTCTGAAGACTTGTGAATCATTCATAGGGTGTGGTGAATAAACTACTTAAGGATCTAATCCATAAAAATGCGATAGGCTAAGCACAGAGATGTTTTTCTCCCTTTCTCAAAGGATGGAACATTTTGTATTTGCACTGACTTTATGTCTTGACTTCATGTACAATTAGATATTGATTTTTTTAGTTGACATACAATAGGACTAAAAATATCGATATAATACTGATAACTCATGTTGGTATGTGTGGTTGTCACATAGGATTCACAGGAGATTTAGATTCACAGTTGTCAACGTAAAGGATGAATGCTATTTAGCTTCTTCGTGACTCTAGACCACGAATGAAGAGTTTTCCTCAACATATTTCACTGAGGGAAATACAAGGATGATAGGCATAATACTATGCTTCGACTCACGGATATCGAAGCATTGTTCACAATACAGATCTGATTTTCGAAATCAGGGTTCTTTCAGTGTCCTTGAACAGCATTTGTTTTTCTGGATACAGAAGAAAAAACTCATGAGTATCAAACTGGTTCCCAGAAAACATGTGTATGAATTGTTATCTTCCTGAACCAGGGATCAAACCCACATCACTTCCACCTCCTGCACTGGTAGGCAGAGTATTTCTTTGATCAACTGCGCCACCTGGGAATCGACATACATTTCAAGGACCACTGCCATCAGCTTCTACTGTTCATGACCAAACTAGGAGAAACAACATTGGAAGAAGGACTCATAAGGGTACTCATAGGAAGTACTCATAAGTCAAGGAACCGTTCTACTGGGTCCTCTCGTTATTACTGGGACAAGTCAGTTCCTCCGATGATGATGGGTATAACTGAAAAATTATTACAAATGCATGGGATGCGATGTCTACATGATAAATGTGTTCCTCTTATACTATTGCTTCAGGGATGTCTACTTCCGCATGAACGACTGCACTACAAGGGATGCCTGCTATTCCAGCTCAAGCAACAGATAGTCAAGTGCAGATCATTGTCCTTTGTTGAAAATAATCAGCAGTTTGTCAACATAGGGAACATGCCGGAGGAACCCTTGGGATGGAACTCTAAAAACAGGTTGGGCCCTCTTTTTGCCAGGCCCTGCGATAAAATACAAATCAGAAAAAGAAAAATAGCATCGGTTTTGTCAGGACTTCCTCATCTTTTCTTTCTCGGTAGCAGGAAGCAGACATTGAGGCCAGAGGACTGCAGGATTTCATTGTGAACTAACGTTGGGTGGGGTGGAGGCTCATCACTCTAGTAAGAATGTGGCTCACTAAAACGGAATTTCATTCACTTCATGGACATAGAGTTCTAGAATCCTTCATTAAGGAATTCAAGAAGCTATATTTCCTTACACCTTCACAATCTCTTGGTTTACAAGAATGTCAATTGCTAGTCCAGCACTTATACAATGAGTGTTACAGGTAGTATGAGTGTATAAATGATGACGAGCAATGACAGGAAGTTTATTTATTCTCTGTTTGAATTCTTGAGTTTTTATATAATTTTTTATAATATCCTTACAGATGTAAATATTTTAGTGACATGTATAAATACACGTTGAGTAGTGCTATGATAACTCATAGTGTTGCCACAATAAATATCATGGTTATTATGTGCTTTTCATATATTCCTTTGGAGATTCTCTTGCATTATACATCATCATAAGATATTTAATAGTTTCCTAAACTGTACAGTAGGTCCTTGTGGCTTCTTTTATATATGGTAATGTATTTGTTAATAATTCAAACAAAAACTGGTACACAAATATTCATAGTGACATTCACAATAGCTCAAAGGTAGAACTCATTCAAGTGTCCGTTGGTGGGAGACTGAATATGCAACGCAAGGTATATTCAGAAGCTTGAACGGTATTCCACCATACAAAAAAGTACATTAAATGGTGCTGCCACTCTGCAAGACATTACACAAATGACTCCAAAACGAACACGTGGAAGAAATACATAGTTCGATTCCAATTCATGCTATGTACCCAAAAGGATTGGGAAAGGGGGCTGAAAAAAATGGATACTCCTTCCGTCATACTCACAACAGCATGATTCACACTGGCAAACAAACAGAAGCAATCGAAGTGTCCATGGCAGCCAATTCCATAAACAAACTGTGGTATACACACAATGGAATCTGATTCGGCCCTTCAAAGTCAGTAATTCTGACAATGCGACAATGTGGACAAACCTTATGGTCATTAGATTAAGTGAAATAAACCAGACCAAAAAAAGACAAACGTTCTGTGATTCCGCTCATATGAGATATCCAAACAAGTCAAATCTGTCAGAAATAGCAGAAAGTGATTCCGACCGATCGAAAAGAGTTCATGTTTCATGGACCTCAGTTTCCCTTGGAAAAACTGACTTCCCATCATATCTCCAAAACCAATTAGACAAATAACTGGAAGCTATATCCAGTCAAATGAATGTAGACATAATGTTACAGTGTACACCAAACTCACTCAAACTTCTCAACAGACAAAAGGCAAAACTGTATCTGTGGCACCTCAGCTTAGCTTAAAACTGTATCTACGGTACCTCACTTCTGCTTATAAAATTTAACAACAACAACAACACACTAAAGGCTATCCAAAAAAGGATAGAAAACACATATAACATCAACTTTAAAAAATTAGAAATTGAAACGGTGAAAAACCTTATTCACAAAACTTAAACACAAGCCACAGGAAACTATATTTATAAAATAGATATCTGATAAAGGATTGTTCTCCAAATATACCAAAAAATCTAGAACAATCTCATAAAATATGTATACACCTAAACACCTGGCCTACAAAAATATAAAGATAGTAAATAAGCCTATCAAAAAGACTCAAAACCACATAGCATTAGGAAATGACAAACTAAAATAACAGTGAGGTAGCACTGCACACCTATTAGATCCAGTCAACTCAAGAAAAGGGGGTAGGGCACAGCTTCTCCGGTGGCTCAGTGGTAAAGAATCTGCCTGACAATGCAAGACACTCTAGTTCGATCCCTTACCCCAGAAGATCCCACAAGCCACAGAGAAACATAGCTGGATTTTTCCACAGCTAAACAAGGCTCACCTGTGACCTGAATCCTTCATGTCCAGCACTTACTAAACAGCTTTGAAAACATGTCCAGACAAAAAAGGATCGCATGATTATATACAACAGCTCGACTTGGAATCACTACAAACTTTCAAATATCAGGATGTCTTCAGTAGATGACAGTGTAAACAAATGGGGATACATGCAAAGTGAAGGGGAGCAAATGCTACCACAAAATATACCACCTCAGCATGAGGATTAGTTGGACCCAATTAACTTTTATTTTTTTAGAGGACACATGATCATCTCTGAAACCCAAGTTCAAGACAGCTCTTCTGTGAGTCACATTTACCAGAGAAATCTCATTTCAAAGGAATCCTCTCTATATGCCAGATAGAAGGATGAGACACAGTCTTTTGAAACTCTTTTTTCTTTTCTATCGATAGGGAAAGCTAAGCCGTAAATCTGCACAGCCACCATACCCTTCCTTTCCTTTGGTTGTATTTTTTTAAATATTTGTTTCTGTTTTCATTTGGCTGCGCCAGGTCAACCTTCATTGAGGCAAGCCAGATATTTAGCTACAGCATGCAAATTCTCTGTTGTGGCATGGGAGATCTAGTTCTTGGATCAGGAAATGAACCTGGGCCTCCTTCTTTGGGAGTGTCCAGTCTCAGCCACTGGACCACCAGGAAGTGCCTGTTTTGTTTTCAGATGAAGATGGAATCTAAGGTGATATCTTGGGCCATTTCAGTCACTGACTCAGTTTCCTGAGTTTGTCCAAAGCACGCACAAGGTGCACATTATTAAACTGGTTTGCAAAACAAGAAAAGGTTGTCTGCTACAACACTGTATGCTTACAAATATCTAAATGGTAAATGGCATAGTATTGATTTTTCATTACTATGGGGGGAGAAAGAATGCAGGATTCATACATGTTACAACACGAATAAATATTCAAACCATCTTCAGTGAAAAAAAAATCCACATAGAAAAGGCCACCCAGAACCCTTATTCACCATGTCTGCTTTCAATCCATCAAGTTTGTCCAAATAACTGAAAATCTCAGTAACACTCTAAATAAAGAAAAAAGGATGAAGATGGAAACAAAAGATATATTCATACACTTGAACATTGCAAAGTGGAAGTGGGGCGGTGGATTACATTATAACGTAGATACCATATGATTTCCTGATTTTGGAGATTATGTGCTGGTTCTGCAGAAGGTACCCATTTTGGATAAAACACATAGAGTCTTTTAGATGATGTGGCAAATGCTAGCACTTGTTCCCATTGCTAGGCATTTTCTGTACATTTTAAATGACTGGAAAGTATACTAGGTTTCAAAACAACCATGTCAATACCACAAAAGAAATTTAGAGTAGACAGGCAGGAAGCTTTCTGATACAGGCCAAGACTTACCCAGACGAAGTTCAAGGGAAGCTGCGATGCTCACTGCCCTTGAAGGAGTCCACGTGGAATGAAGAAGTACTGTGGGAAGTCTCTTAGTAACCACCATGTCTTGGGTCCTCTGGATGACCTACTGCAGGAGAAACAGATGTTACAGATAAAACGTTCCACATCACTTCACAAAATGTTGTTAGACTACTTTCAGTAAAGCTGAATCATTTGGGATCAATTTACAATCATATAATAGACTACCATTTACAGTCCAAAAATCACTTGCATTTCTAGACACTCATAACAATCAGAAAAAAAAATTAAGAAACTCCCACTTAAATAAAACATCTAGCAACAAACTTAATCAAGAACATAAAAGACCAGTAGTCAGAAAACTAGAAAGCACTGATAAAGAAACCAAAGAAAACACAAATACACAGAAAACTATTCCACGCTCATGCACTGGAACAATGAGGAATTAAAAGGTCCATTCCAACCAAAGTCATCAACAAATACACGGACTGCAATCACAAAATAACATTCAATGGCATTTTTCACAGAAATAGAAATATTCCTCATATTAGACTGCTACTGTTGACCAGGACCTTAAACGGCCAAAAAGACTCTGAGAAAGAGGAACACAGCTGGAGGCATCTTCCTATCCCTCTTCAAACTACATCACGGAGCTGTAGTGACCACCACAGTGAGGAACTGGCAGGAACACAGACACATGGACTCCAGGAGAGAATAGAGAGCCCAGAAACGAACCCACATGTACATGGTCAGTTCCTGAAAATCAAACCAGGAACGAGCGAAGAGGAAAGGACAGTCTTCTCAAGAAACAGTGACAGGAAAACGGCCACCTACACGGAAGAACATCAGTGTTCATCCTCTACATCATCTAACGCAAATCGAACTGAAAACCCACCGCTTTGCACACGGAGCTCTTTCCCCCTGAGTCCTCCGAGATGGACCTCCAGTCAGCCCTCAGCTGGACACAGGAAACGTCTACTCCGTCCTCATTTTTCGCTCTTGCAGCGCCTCCCTGCTGGTGGGCACTGAGGCAACCCTGCTCCTCTCAGCCTGGATGCAGCCCTGTTATCCAGAAGCCTGAGCCCTGATGGTCCTGAGGAGACAAAGCTCCCGCCAGCTGCTCACGGGGCAGAGCCTAAAGGCAAAGCGTCCTGCGCCCGCGGGTCAGAGGGGGCTTTGGCGCCCCCCTGCGGGCCACAGGAGAAGAGCGGGCAGCCCGGCGCTCACAGACCTCAGAGGGCTCACCCAGAAGCAGCTCTGCTGCGAGCACTCAGACTGGAAGCCCAAACTGAAATGGAGCAGAATAGCTCCATGACCCTCCGCAAAACATGGCTAAGGAACAATCAGAGCCTGTATGGAATGCAGCCATAAAAAGGAACACATGTGAGTTTGTTCTAATAAAGGGGAGGGAAGTCAGTCAAAGAGAGAAAAACATGGAATCTAGAAGGATGGTACTGACGAGTCTGTTCACAGAGCAGCAATGGAGGTGCAGACATAGAGAACAGACTTACCAGACGAGGGTGGGGAACAAGAGGGAGAGGGTGAGATGAATGGAGAGAGCAGCATGGATGCAGGTACACCAACCTTTGTAAATAGACAACCAATGGGAATTTGCTGTATGATTCAGGGAACTCAAACTGGGGCTCAGTAGTAACCTAGAGAGGTGGGAATGCGTGCGAGGTGGGAGGGAGATTCCAGAGCAAGAGGACATAGGTACACCTATGGTCAATTCATGTGGATGTATGACAAATCAAACCAATATTGTAAAGCAATGATCAATCAACTAAAAAGAAATAACTGTTTAAAAAAATATGAACATACACACAAACTTTGCAACAAGGTAACTCCATTTTAAAAACTATTGAAATTTTAGAAAACTACAAACGTTCTCACATGACCTTCGGTCTGGTGATCAGGTCTAACATACACAAAACAAGCCAACTTACCCAATTATGAATACAAATGAGTTAACACATTGCCTTTTATCATTTCATACATTTACCCTGTGGAGGACCTTACTCGAGAGAACCAAAAAGAAACTGCTAAATGAACCACGGACCACCCACCCTGGCCAGGCAACAGAGAAAAGAAAACACTTGCAGGAGTCATCTCACAACAGGAGGTCCTGGGAAGGAACAAGGAACGAACAAGCTACCACCAACCAGAATTCTGGAGAGGTCAGGAGATGGGAGGCTCCAGTTCAGAGGTCCTACCAACCTCCCAGGATGCACTTCGCTGGAATCCATCTCGGCTGAGTGATGCGTGTGCCCCCAAGAAGGATCCCAATTCAGAATGCCTGGCAAGAGACAAACCAGAAATGAACCCGATGACCATAAAACCTGAGAGTGCGAGCCACGTGACAGAGTGGTTCTCTCCGTTTCCCTCACCCTCCTGCCCTCCACCCCGGCAGCCCTTCCCAATGAAGCCTCTCGCTTGGACAGCACTCCTCTCCTCAGACAACTCATTGCCCAGTGTCAGACAAGAACTCACTCTCAAGCCCTGGAAGGGAACCCCCTTCCTTCATCAAAAGCAATATCCAGGAGAAAAGAGCTTCCAAAACGCTATCTTGCAGAGAAGGAAATCAGACAAGGCAATGGCAGCCCGCTCCAGTACCATTGCCTGGAGAATCCCACGGACAGAGGAGCCTGGTAGGCTGCAACCCCGGGGTCACTAAGAGTCGGACACGACTTCACTGAGTGACTTCACTTTCACTTTTCACTTTCATGTACTGGAGGAGGACATGGCAACCCACTCCAGTGTTCTTGCCTGGAGAATCCCAGGGACAGAGGAGCCTGGTAGGCTGCTGTCTATGGGGTCGCGCAGAGTCAGGCACGACTGAAGCGACGTGGCAGCAGCAGCAGAGAAGGAAATGGCACCACCTGCAGTACTCTGGTCTCAGAAATCCTAGGGACAGAGGAGCTTGGTGGGCTACAGTCCAAAAGCAGGGCATTTCTGACGGGAGGAAACAGTCCCAGGGAAGCTGAGCTGCTCACCAAAGGCCCCAGAGCTTTGGATAGCACACCAGAGCTGTGGCTGAGGATTCCCAGCTGCCATGCCTCTTGATCCTGGCCTCTTTCACTAGATACGTGTGTGGAAAACTAGAATCTCAAATATGCCCTGGTGGTTCCATAGTCAAGAATCCACCTGCCAGTGCTGGAGATGCATGTGCGATCCCTAGGATGGGAAGATGCCACATCCTATGGAGCCCGTGTGCCACAACTGCCGAGCCTGTGCTCTAGATCCTGGAAGCCACGATGCCGAGTTCACATGCCGCAGCCACTGAAGCCCGTGAGCCTGTGCCCCTCAACAAGAGGACACACTGCAGTGAGAAGCCTGCAAACCACTCGTTATGGCCCATGCTCACCAAAACTAGAGAAAAGCCCACACACAAAGATGCAACACAGCCAACAATCAATACAACTCTTTTCCTAAACAAATGCACATCTGACAAAGAAACTGTACTCGAATTGTCCAAGAACACTAGAGCAAACAAGCCCATTCATAATTGGTAACGACTGAAATAGACACCTGGCCACTGAGGGTATACTGATAGTAAACTATCATACAAAAACATACTCAAGATACTGGTGCGATGCACGCAGAGCCCCCTTTGAAAGACAATCTGACAGTTTTTTTTTTTTTTCAGTAACCACGTGGGACAAGCACTGAATTCTGTGTATGACAAGCGGTGGAAGCCAGGTATCTTACCATTGGAAGGCAAAGTTCCAGATAAACAAAAGGAAACGTTACAATGTCCATGTCGTGGTGGATCAGGTTGGAGACATCATCACAAATTACCTTTAACTGAATATGTTCAAAGGTGAGCTGGAATACATGGAGATATATCTCCATGTATTGTCAGCTGAGCATATTGAGCTCCTACATGTATGTTTTAAATATCCATTCTCTAATAAAAGGGAACAGGAAACATCTCCGATGGCCTGGTGGTAAAGAAGCTGCCTACCGATGCAGGGAACACGGGTTCAATTCCTGTGTAGAAGATTCCACACGCCCAGGGGCAATGAAGCCCTTGAACAACTCTTGACGTTTGCATGCTCCAGAGCCCAAGTTCTGCACACAGAGAAAGCACTGCAATGAGAAGCCATGGCACAGCAACTAGAAGGTAGCCTCTGCTCACTACAACTAGACAAAGGAGCAATAAAGACCCAGCACAGTCAAAAATAATGTCATGTTAAAAAAAGGACAGTTCTTTGAAGAAATGACTGAGACTAGGGGTGCGACTGTAAATATATGAGCCAGGGTCATCTTCAATTATGAGAAATTAAAGAAACTAAAGACAACTATCAAGCTGTCCAAACGGATACAAATGAATGACGACACAGTGTTATCTGTATACACCAGCAAATAACAATCTGAAAGGGAATTGAAACAAACAATTCCCCTTCAATCACGTCAACATTAATAAAAGACTTTGCTATGGATGGAATGAGGATGACAAGACTGGCACACTGGAAATGATACATGATTGCTGAAAAATACCCTCAAGCCATGGACAGAGACTCCATAGCGATGACAAGACTTCAGTTGGCAATACCGTGGAATGCATCTGCCATCTGAAATGAAGATTCAATATGAATTACAAAAGGCTGAAAGGTGGCTGCTAAACCACAAAAGATGCCAGCATTCTTGGCCTCCAGAGGAGAATTCAATCCAGGGCAAGTGACGAAGCTTGATGGCTCAGAGGTTTTCTGTGAAAAAGTTTGATTCAAGTAGAAAAGAGATCGAGAGAGCTGCTGACGTAGACATTCAAAGGGGGAAGAAAGAGTACCCCCTGCTAGTCTTTAGCCAGATGTTATACAGCCACTAGCAGTCTGCTAAGGAAAGAAAGACAATGTCTCAGAGAATGGCACCAGGCCCCTCACCCACAGCATGCATTGAGATCACATTGGCAGCAGATGAGTCATCCCAGGCCAGAAAATGATGGACATGAATCTTGAAGAAAGGCAGATTTCCAAGCAAATATATAGTTTCATTCACAGAGGTTAAGAGAACCAGGTATGAGTAAGACAAACCGGTTTGTCGAGTCGTTTCTGAGCCCTTAGGGGGAACTGACCTGAAGACATTAACATACCTTAAGACAAACATTTCCATAAGAACAATGCATTGCTTAGTTCAAGGTTTGAGAAAAGTTAAATTCAGGTGGAGCCAGGAGTTGTCATGGCAACACAGAATTTTCAGAGAAACCTTCTTTTACATTTGTATCAAGATGGAGAAAAAAAAACCGCAGCCCTCTTTGGTCTCCTCCTGCCTCTTAAGAGAGAGAAAAAAAACGTCTGACACTTGCAGTTTATTTTCTCTGTCTGGAGACCCCTGGCCTTCCTGCCTGTTATCCTCTCCAGGCCTGTAGGAAGCAATACCACTCGGCTGCTTGGGAAAAGCGCGCGGGTCTGAGCTGTATGCAAAGGGGTGAAGCGGTAAAACCCTCGGCCCCAAAGGCGAGGCTTTTCTGCGATCGCCATTTCAGTCGGCTCCGAGACTGCAAACAAAGGGCAGAAGACATGGTTCCCTGCTCCGCCGAGTCCGAGTTCCCTTACCTGTGGTCCACAGCCCTGCGCTCTGCTCGCTGGATGCCAATCGACGGGGACCCAGGAGCCCACGAAACGAGCAGTCCCAGCTGCAATGGCGAGCCCTGAGAGCACAACTGGGGACCCCTGGCCCCGAGGCGCCGCCATGTTCACCCCGCCCCAGACCCGCTCCCGTGAGCCGCGCCCCTGACCAGCCGCCCAGGCTCGCCCCGCCCCCCGACGCGCGCACGGTGCGCCCCGCCCCCACGCCCCCTGCCAGGCCAGGCCCGCGGGACCGCGACTGCCTCCAGGGGAAACACAAGGACAAGCAGATCCACCCCACCGAGACAACCCAAGCTTTTTCTCAGCTCATCTGTCTATGATTTAGGGATAAGAAGCAAAGATGACCTAGGACAGCCATGATATTCTATAGAGCCAGACCCTGGGCGCGCAGAGGCTTGAAGAGGGCCCGGGAGCGCTGCCTGAAACAGCAAGCCTCTGTAGCATAGCGGTTAGGCAGGCTGGTAAGTCAGGCAGACTAGGGTCTGTAGGTCAGGAGTTCAAGTCCCGGGTTTAACTCTTTCCCTTTTAGGGGGCGGGGGACCACAAGAGGCGGGGCTTAGACCAGAAAAGTTTCTTTTGATTTTAGAGGTTTATTGTGAAGCTTAGGGTTAGGGTTCGGGCAACCCCCCAACTCGCTCGGGTTCGGGTTCGGGGTTAGGGTTAGAATTCGGGGAACCCCCCTCTTCTTAGAGTTCGGGTTTGGGGTTAGGGTTCAGGTCAGGGTCAGGGTTCAGGTTACGGTTAGGGCTTAAAGTGAGCGCTAATGGGGCCCATAGTTCTTTATTAGCCTGCCCTGGCGGGCCGAGGCTTGAAGAGTGCCTGGGAGCAGCATGAAACCCGGGGGGCTTTGTTAGCATAGCGGTTAGGCTGACGGCCGAGTAAACATGCAATCTGGCTTTGTGGGTCAGAAGTTCCAGTCCGGGCTTGCCTTTTTTGCTTTGAGCGGATGGGGGACCGCAAGGGGCGGGGCTTAGGCCAGAAAAGTTTCTTTTTCTTTTAGAGTTTTATTGTTAGGGTTAGGGTTAGGGTTAGGGTGCCGGCATCCCCTCAACTTGTTAGGGTTCAGGTTCAGAGTTCGGGTTACGGGAATCCCCTCCCTTCTTAGGGTTTGGATTCGGGTTCGGGTTAGGGTTCAGGGTTCGGGTTTGGGGTTTGGAGTTCAGGGTTTGGGGTTCCGGGTTCGCGGTTCTCGTTTGGGGTTTGGGGTTCCGATTAGGGGTTCAAGGTTCAGCTTAGGGGTTTGGGGTTTGGGGATCAGGTTATGGGTTCTCGGTTCAGATTAGGGGTTTGCAGTTGGGGTTTGGGGTTTGAGGATCGGGTTAAGGGTTTGGGGTTTGGGGCTCGCGGTTTGAGTTTGGGGCTTGGGTTTGGGGTTTGGGGATCAGGTTAGGGGTTCTCGGATTGGTTTAGAGGTTCGCAGTTGGGGTTTGGGGGTTTGAGGTTAGGGTTTAGGGGTTTGGGGGGTTTTGAGGTTCACGGTTGGGGGTTGGGGATTTGGGATTCGGGTTAGGGGGTTTGGGGTTTTGGGAGTTTGGGATTTGGGGTGAGGGGTTCGGCGGTTTGGGGTTCCAGTTATGGGTTTTGGGGTTTGGGTTGAGGGTTGGGGGTTGGGGATTAGGGGTTCGGTTTCTGGGTTGACGGTTTGGGTTAGGGATTAGGGGTTTAGGATTTGGGTTTGGGGTTTGGGGATTCGGGTTTGAGGTTCCGATTAGGGGTTGAGTATGTGAGGTTTGTGGTTCGGGGGTCGAGATTTGAGGTTTGGGGTTTGGGGTTCAGGGGATTGGGTTCATGGTTTGGGGTTGGGGGTGTGAGGTGCAGTTTCGAGTTTTGCTGTTCGGGTTAGGAATTAGGGGTTGGCAGTTCGGGGTTCGGCTTAGAGGTTTGGGGTGTGCGGTTTTGGATTTGAGGTTTGGGGTTCCGGTTAGGGGTTTGGGGTTTGGGGTTCGGGTTAGCAGTTTGGAGTTTGGGTTTGGGGGTTGGGGTTTCGGGGTTTAGGGTTCGGTTTTGGTGTTTGCGGTTTGGGATTGGGGTTTGGGATTTGGGGTTCAGGTTAGGGGTTTGCGATTCGGCGTTAGGGGTTTGGGGTTCGGGTTCGGGGTGTGGGGTGGGGGTACAGGTTAGGGGTTTGGGTTCAGGGTTTGGGGTTCGGTTTAGGGGTGTGCGGTTTGGGTTTGGGTTTGGGGTTCGGGGCTAGTGGTTTGGGGTTCGGGGTTGGGTTCTGGATTGGGGTTCGGAGTTATGGATTCGGGGTTTGGGCTACGTGTTTCAGGATTTGCGGTTCGGGGCTTGAGGGTCGGGGTTTTGGGTTTGGGGTTTAGGGCTCGGGTTAGGGGTTTGGGTTAGGGTTAGGGGGTTCACGGTACGGGTTAGGTGTTTGGGGTTCGGAGTTTGGGGATTGGGTTAGGGGTTTTGAGTTCGGGTAAGGGTTTGGAGTTCCCTGTTCAGGGTTTGGGGTTTGCGGTTGGGATAGGGGTTCAGATTCAGGATATGGGGTTTGGGGTTCGGGTACCATGTTTGGGTATGTGGTTCGGGGTTTGGGGTATGTGGTTCATTGTTTGGGGTTTGAAAGCCCTCCTTGCAGGGAGCTAGGTGCGCCTCCAGTACGGCAGAGCTCTGGCTCTGCTCAGAGCCCCGATCTGGCAGAGTTTCCCGTCGCGAGGCTGCTCTGCCATGGGCGAGCCTTGCCCAGACTTACCTTGCTTTTAGGCTCCCTCCCAGGAAGGAGCAGGCTGTGCGAGGCCTGGGGAGACGCCACTGGCTGCCTTCCTGGCTCAGCTCTCCCAATCTGCCTTGCCTTTGCACTTAGGTCGCCAGCGTCCCTTGAGGGAGGGCTCAGGGGCTGGTGGGTTGCACACTGCCAAGGGCTTCCAGCAGTGACGAGTTCTGTCAGAGGGAAGGGAAGGCAACTGCAGGGCTCCTCCAGCGGTTGCTTGGCCGCCCAGATATCCAGCGCCGCACCGGAGAGCACCAGGCTTCCCAAGGGCCCCTGGCTGGGGTTTTCAGCCCGCACACACGGAGGCTGATTCCGGGCGCCAGAAAGTGTATGACAGACGTAGGTTCCCAAGCACTCTCCTCCCCAGCAGAGACATATGCAGGTGTTTGGGGCCTGATCCTGCGTGTCTGGGTTCCCGCCCACAGCCCCAACTCAGGGGAAGCAGCCCCTGAGGCAAGACCTGCTGGAGGAGCCCTGCGCCCCCGCCTGATAGGCGAGTGCACAGCCAGCAGGGAAGCGAGCCTCCTCGGGGGAAGAGGAGGCAGCCCAGCCCCGTCAAGCGGAAAGCCCTGCTTGCACGGAGCTAAGTGCGCCTCCAGTACGGCAGAGCTCTAGCTCTGCTCAGAGCCCCGATCTGGCAGAGTTCCTGGCGCGAGGCTGCTCTGCCGGGGCTAGCCTTGCCCAGACTTGCCTTGCTTTTAGGCTGCCTCCCCAGGAAGGAGCTGGCTGCAAGCCTGGGAGACGCCACTGGTGCCTTTCTTGCCTCAGCTCCAATCCTGCCTTGCCTTTGCACTTAGGTCCCAGGCGTCGTTGGGGAGGCTTAGGGGTGGTGGGTTGCACACTGCCAAGGGCTTCAGCAGTGAGAGCTCTGTCAGAGGGAAGGGAAGGGCAACTGCAGGGCTCCTCCAGCGGTTGCTTTCAGCGCCGCACGGAGAGCACCAGGCTCCCATCAGCCCCGCACACACGGAGGCTGATTCCTTGGGTGCCCAGAAAGTGTATGACAGACGTAGGTTCCCTAGCACTCTCCTCCCCAGCAGAGACATGTGCAGGTGTTTGGGGCCTGATCCTGCGTGTCTGGGTTCCTGCCCACAGCCCCAACTCAGGGGAAGCAGCCCCTGAGGCAAGACCTGCTGGAGGAGCCCTGCGCCCCCGCCTGATAGGCGAGTGCACAGCCAGCAGGGAAGCGAGCCTCCTCGGGGAAGAGGAGGCAGCCAGTCCCCGTCAAGCTGAAAGCCCTGCTTACACGAAGCTAAGTGCGCCTCCAGTACGGCAGATCTCTAGCTCTGTTCAGAGGCCCGATCTGGCAGAGTTCCTGGCGCCAAGATGCTCTGCTATAGGCGAGCCTTGCGCAGACTTGCCTTGCTTTTAGGCTCCCTCCCAGGAAGGAGCAGGCTGTGTGAGGCTGGGAGACGCCACTGGCGCCTTCTGGCTTCAGCTCCCCTGCCTTGCCTTTGCACTTAGGTCCCAAGCCTCCTTGAGGAGGGCTTAGGGGCTGGTGGGTTGCACACTGCCAAGGGCTCCAGCAGTGAAAGCTCTGTCAGAGGGAAGCGAAGGGCAACAGCAGGGCTCCTTCAGCGGTTGCTTGGCCGCCCAGACTAAGCGCCGCACGGAGAGCACCAGGCTCCCAGGGCCCCTGGCTGGGGTTTTCAGCCCGCACACACGGAGGCTGATTCCTTGGGTGCCCAGAAAGTGTATGACAGACGTAGGTTCCCTAGCACTCTCCTCCCCAGCAGAGACATGTGCAGGTGGTTGGGGCCTGATCCTGCGTGTCTGGGTTCCCGCCCACAGCCCCAACTCAGGGGAAGCAGCCCCTGAGGCAAGACCTGCTGGAGGAGCCCTGCGCCCCGCCTGATAGGCGAGAGCACAGCCAGCAGGGAAGCGAGCCTCCTCGGGGAAGAGAAGGCAGCCCAGCCCCGTCAAGCGGTAAGCCCTGCTTGCAGGGAGCTAAGTGCGCCTCCAGTACGGCACAGCTCTAGCTCTGCTCAGAGCCCCGATCTGGCAGAGTTCCTGGCGCTGCTCTGCTGGGGCTAGCCTTGCCCAGACTTGCCTTGATTTTAGGCTGCCTCCCTAGGAAGGAGCAGGCAGCAGGAGCCTGGGAGACGCCACTGGCGCCTTCCTTGCCTCAGCTCCAATCCTGCCTTGCCTTTGCACATAGGTGACAGGCGTCGTTGGGGAGGGCTTAGGGGTTGGTGGGTTTCACACTGCCAAGGGCTTCAGCAGTGAGAGCTCTGTCAGAGGGAAGGGAAGGGCAACTGCAGGGCTCCTCCAGCGGTTGCTTGG
>NW_017192521.1:0-10236 GCF_001704415.2 Capra hircus
ATTAAAAAAGCTTTTCTTGCTTCTTATATTTGGGTCTGCCAAAAGTTTTAAAACTGATAATGTCCTTTTAAAGCTGCTGAGAGATTGTTTACTAACTTTAAATGATTTCCAAAAATTATTAGGTGATATTAATTGGATATGCCCCACATTTAAAACTGACTTTTGTAGATTTAAAGCCTTTTGTTTGATTGCTGAAAAATAACAATCCTAATCCCAGTTCTAAGAAAAAGTTGACTAGTGTGACACAGTTGGCTTTCGTTAAAGTGAATGAGGCTTTAAATGATCAGTTAATTAAGATTAATATTGCCAAAAAAGGAGATTAAATTATTCTTGCCACAAAATGTATACCTACAGGATGCTTGTGACAAGAAGGCCCATTGGTTCCATCTAATGACCCCCCAAAAAATAGTTTTATCTTATCCCAACTTGGTGGAACAATGGCCTCTGCCTAAGAAAAAAATTACTGCCATATTAATTTAAAAGATTAATTCAAGCATACTGATTTATTAAATTGTTTAGTAAAGAGCCATCAAAAATTGTAATTCCATATAACAAAAAACAACTTGATGCTTTTCAAATGTTTGATGATTGGCAGATTGCTATAGGAAATTCTTGTGATCAGATCTTGCATCATTTACCCTCACGTGCTTTGTTAATTCAAAAATTAAAAAAGGAGAAATTAAGTATAGTTTTCCCCATCAGATTTTACAACATGTTCTCTTTGTAATAAGTTAAATGCTGATTCGTTTGGAACAGTAAAAATAAAAAGCCATTGGTAAAGCAAAAAGATCTCCAGATAACAAAAAGATCCCGACCCAGAATTTGCTGCGGGTCGAGGAAGTGTTTATATTTTTTCCACAGGGTGCAGATTCGTCAATTTGGATCCCGGACAGACTGATTCGCCACAAAAGAAAAAGGGAACTTCTCTGCCGCCACCGCCGCGGGAAACAGCCGTGCACCAAAAGCTGCGGGCGGGGCCAGCCTGACTGACGGAACCCAGTGCACCGCACTCGCAGCCCCCGTAACAGCGCCAGTGTCAGAGGGCGGGGTGAAGGCCGCTGCTCCCACCGGCAGAAGAGCAAAAGAAACATCAAGATCCCGGCGGGACTAACAGCTGCTGCAGCGCAAACTCCAACCAGAAAATGACTCTATTTACTCTATTTTGGCTTGTCTATCCTCTCCTTATGTTCTTCTTTTCATCAATGATTCCAGAAAACTTAACGTACCTAATGTAGCGACTTGTGAACCATGGATGTTTTCATCTTGTTTAACTCCTCAAAGTAATGTCTGCTCTTTTGTGGTTTTAAAGATGTCCTGTAACTGTAACAACTTATTGATATGATAATTATGTTCTTGCTGTGTTACAATAACTGTTATTGTTACTATGGCAGCGGTCATTGACTCAACAAGTGTAAATGCCCAATATGTTAAAAAATCAAGTTTTAGGTGTTTTGGAACAGCTCAGATATTAGTTTAGACTTAGGGAAACTGCATAACCAGATTCAGACCTTGGAACACTCCCGATTAGATTTTACCACCGCAGGAGAAGCCAATGACTTTTTCCACACTTTCTCTAACTTCATTTCTGGAAAGACTATTCTGTCTACTCTTTATAATCTTGCTCCTCGTAATCATTCTTCCCTGTATTGTCTAGATTCTTCGGCAGAGCATTCGGAATCTCGCGACCGAACTGCACCTGATTTTAAACATAAATAATTAATTATTTAAAATAAAAAAGGGTGAGATGCTGGGAGCCAGTGTGAGGAATCCCGCCCGTGACAAGGTCATGAGGAAAGAAGCTGACATACGCAAGGCGTGCTCAGACTTCAGGGATCCCTCTGGAAATTCCTAAGCACGTACCCCAACAAAAATCTGCCGGCTTTTGTGCTCTGCTTTTCCACTCTTCTGACATTTTCTGGAAAAAGTCAATTCAGGGCTTTAGTCTTCTGCATTTGAAAGAGTGTTTCAATCCAAAAACCCCTCCGATGGCTTTCTAGCCTGCCTGCAGGACTCGTACAGCTGCGCATGTGATTGTTTGAGGCCTCCTGACCGCAGGAGGCACAGGAAGCTTAAAACATCCTAGGAATGTAGGAGCTTCCGAGGAGTCAAAATCTTTAGAATAGGACTGATTAATGGTTTCACTTTTTGGGTCAATGCTTGCTGCCAAATTTTCATATCCTTTATTTTTAGATATAGTTGGTATATAGAAAAACAAGTAGTAGACCTGGTATTAGCAACATTAGATCTTTGAGTTAAGTACCTTCTTTGTTATATCCCACTGCACCTTTGTTCTATAGAGATGTAACTTTAATGCTTTAAGGAGATGCAGATTAAAAAAAAAAAACTTCAGGGGAAACAAAATTAACATTCATTAAGGAAGAGAGCCAAAAAGTGTTAACAAGCCTCTTGGCCAAAAGATAATGTAAATCACCTGAGACCTTTTGTATACAAAATGATATACGGAAAGAATCTGGGTTGCGAACGCTACATAATTTTGTGTTACCCATTGATCTCCGTTTTTATCAAAAGTATAAAAGGCCTTCTGAACAATAAAGGATGGGGGCCAGTTTCTCGGACCAGTTTCTCGAACTAGTCTCTCGGCCTGGTTTCTTGGGACTCTGGCTCCCCCCCATCTCTCTCTCTCTCTTCTTCTCTCCCCTTCCCTCTCTCTGCTCTTTACTTTAACTTCAGGCTGAATCTCCATCTGGGGCGCGGAGGCTCGCCAGGTCTACTTACTTGCCCCGGCTGTTAAGACCCGCACGAAAGGGAGCTTAAGGCGAGGCACCCTTAGATATTCAAGCGGGCGCGGTGGCCCAACGTAGGTGGTGCAAATTCCTTGTCTGGAATTTTATTGGCCTTCCGCGTAAACCAAGCTATTCAGCCCTCTTCCTCCACTTAATCTTCTTACTACACTATAGTTTCTTAATCTAATCTTACATTAATAAACAAACAAGTCTTTCCACGCCAACGCCGTCCACCCTTCGAATTCCCTGGATCCACCGGGGCTGGACCCTGGCAGGCACCGACTCCACACAAGGTCTTAGGCCCTGGCATCGACGGGAGAGGAATCCGAGAGGACCCCGGCAACTCGCATGGGGACTGGCCTTTCCTGAGGCCACCAGAGCGGGTCCCAGTGGTCCCCGTCGTAAGGCGAGAGCACGTACCGCAACTCGAAAAAATCCAGGAGATTCTCCCCTCCAGGGGAGATGAGGCCCATTTCCGCTAAGGCGTCTCGACTCTAAACACACCTAACCTCTGGAATTCCAAAGGATCCTTCACACCCTTGCTGGACTCAAGAAGTTCCCCAACATACCCGTCTCCACTCGAGAGGAAGCACGAGAGTCCCGGCCACATCCAGAGGAGCCCCGTTTCCGCCTCCAAGTTCGAGAGGAGGGATCCTTTTCCTGCGTGGTCGGGAAAGAATTCCCAGCGTTCCCGTCGCATCTCAAGAGGAGGCGCTGTCCACAGGAAAGGCGAGAGGAACTCCAGGGTCGTGCCACAATTCCCAGAGTCCCCCAGATGTCTCAGTCCATTTCAGGGAAACCTGTTTCCCTACACTGCCTCGACTTTCAAGCGAGGATCGACTCACACCACGGTGGCACGTGGGACAGCCCTGTGTGAAAGCCTCGTCGGAAAGCCTCGAGGGAAAGCCACAGATCCCTTTGATCCCCGCGACGGGAAGTGTGACACTGCTGCTACAGTTCGTGAGGAAAGCTCACGTGCATGCCCCACACGAGATGAGCACTGACTCCCCAGTAGAGACTCCAGAAGTACCCAAGATCCATATCAGCACTGGAGAGGAATCCTCAGGTTCCACCTCGACTCCACACAAGGTCTTAGGCCCCAACATCGACGGGAGAGGAATCCCGAAGGCCCCCTTGCAACTCCCTTGGGCACTGGCCTTTCCTGAGGCCACCAGAGCGGGTCCCTGAGGCCCGTCCTAACTAGAGAGCACCTGCCACAACTGGGTAAAATCCAGGAGGTTCTCCCCTCCAGGCGGATTGAGGCCCATTTCCTCTGAGGTGTCTGGAGGCTCATCACACCTAACCTCTGGAAATTCAAAAGGGTCCTTGCTGCAACTCAAGAAGTTCCCCGACATACCCGTCTCCACACGAGAGGAAGCACGAGGGTCCCACCCACATTGAGAGGAACCCCGTTTCCGAGATGAAGGATCCTCTCCTGCTTAGTCAGGAAAGATTTTTCGGCGTTCCCGTGGCATCTCAAGAGCAAGGGCTCTCAATAGGAAAGGCGAGAGGAACTCCAGGGTCGTGCCATCATTCCAAGAGTCCCCCAGATGTCTCAGTCCATTTCAGAGGAACCCGTTTTCCCAGCACTGCCTCGACTTTCACGCCGAGGATCCACTCACACCATGGTGGCAGGTGGGACAGCCCTGTGAGAAAGCCTCGAGGGAAAGCCACAGATCCCTTGATCCCCGCGACGGGAAGCGTGACACATCTGCTACACTGTCCCTGAGGTCACGGTCGTATGTCGAGAGTACCTGCCGCAACTCGAGAAAATCCAGGAGGTTCTCTGCTCCAGTCGAGATGAGGCCCATTTTCTCTGCGGCGTCTCGAGAGTAATCACACCTAAACTCTGGAACTTCCAAAGTGTCCTAAACACCCTTGCTAAAACTCAAGAAGTTCCCCGACATACCCGTCTCCACTCCAGAGGAAGGACGTGGGTCCGGCCACCGCCAGAGGAGCTCGTTTCCGCCTCCAAGCTCGAGATGAGGGATCCTTCCCTGCTTCCTCGGGAAAGAATTCCCGACGTTTCCGACGCATCTCAAGAGGAGGCGCGCTGCACAGGAAAGGCGAGAGGAACTCATGGGTCGTGCCACCATTCCAAGAGTCCCCCAGATGTCTCAGTCCATTCCAGAGGATCCTGTTTTCCCTGCACTGCTTCGACTTTCACGCAGAGGATCCACTCACACCACTGTGGCAAGAGTGACAACCTTGTGGGAAAGCTTCATGGGAAAGCCTCGAGGGAAAGCCACAGATCCCTTAAACCACGCGACGGGAAGCGTGACACTGCTGCTACAGCACGGGAGGAAAGCGCACGTGCATGCCCCTACTCGAGACGAGAACTGACTCCCCTGGGAGACTCCAGAAATACCCCAAGATGCATGTCAGCCTGGAGAGGAATCCTCAGGTTCCGGCCCCGACTCCACACAAGGTCTTAGGCCCTGGAATCGACGGGAGAGGAATAGCCAAGGACCTCTAGCAACTCGCATGGGGACTGGCCTTTCGTGAGGCCACCAGAGCGCGTACCAGACGTCCCCGTCGTAAGTCGAGAGCACCTGCCGCAACTCGAGAAAATCCAGGAGGTTCTCCCCTCCAGGCGAGATGAGGCCCATTTCCCTGAGGCGTCTCGAGGCTAATCACACCTAACCTCTGGAACTTCCAAAGGGTCCTTCACAAGCTTGCTGCAACTCAAGAAGTTCCCCGACATACCCGTCTCCACTCGAGAGGAAGCACGAGAGTCCCGCCCACATCCAGAGCAGCCCCATTTCCGCCTCCTAGCTCGAGAGGAGGGATCCTTTCCCTGCGTGGTCGGGAAAGAATTCCCGACGTTCCCGTCGCATCTCAAGAGGAGGCGCTCTCCACAGGAAAGGCGAGAGGAACTCCAGGGTCTTGCCACCATTCCCAGAGTCCGCAAGATGTCTCAGTCCATTCCAGGGAAACCTGTTTTCCCTGCACTGCCTCGACTTTCAAGCCGAGGATGGACTCACACCACGATGGCACGTGGGACAGCCCTGTGGGAAAGCCTCGTGGGAAAGCCTGGTGGGAAAGCCTCGAGGGAAAGCCACACATCCCTTGATCCACGCGAAGGGAAGCATGACAGTGCTGCTACAGTTCCGGAGGAAAACGTATGTGCATGCCCCCACTCGAGACGAGGACTGACTCCCCTGGGGAGACTCCAGAAGTACCCCAAGATCCATGTCAGCACTGGAGAGGAATCCTCAGTTTCCGGCACCGCCTCCACACAAGGTCTTATGCCGGGGTCCAGCCCCGGTGGATCCAGGGAATTCGAAGGGTGGACGGCGTTGGTGTATAAAGACTTGTTTATTTATTAATGCAAGATTAGATTTTGAAAACTATAGTGTAGTAAGAAGACTAATTGGAGGAAGAGGGCTGAATAACTTGGTTTACGCGGACGGCCAATAAAATTCCAGACAAGGAATTTGCACCACCTACGTTGGGCCACCGGCGCCCCGCTTGAATATCTAAGGGTGCCTCGCCTTAAGCTCCCTTTCGTGCGGGTCTTAACAGCCAGGGCAAGTAAGTAGACCTGGCGAGCCTCCGCACTCCAGGTGGAGATTCAGCCTGAAGTTAAAGTAAAGAGCAGAGAGAAGGAAAGGTAGAGAAGAAGAAAGAGAGAGAAAGACACGGGGGAGCCAGAGTCCCAAGAAACGAGGCTGAGAGACTAGTTCGAGAAGCTGGTCCGAGAAACTGGCCCCTGGCTCCTGGCCTCCTCCTTTATTGTTCAGAAGGCCTTTTATGCTTTTGATAAAACATGGAGATCAATGGATAACACAAAATTATGTAGTGTTCACAACCCAGATTCTTTCTGTATATCATTTTGTATACAAAAGGTCTCAGGTGATTTACATTATCTTCTGGCCAAGAGGCTTGTTAACACTTTTTGGCTCTCTTCCTTAATGAATGTTAATTTTGTTTCCCCTGAAGTGTTTTTCTTTAATCTGCATCTCCTTAAAGCATTAAAGTTACATCTCTATAGAACAAAGGTGCAGTGGGTTATAACAAAGAAGGTACTTAACTCAAAGATCTAATGTTGCTAATACCAGGTCTACTACTTGTTTTTCTATATACCAACTATATCTAAAAATAAAGGATATGAAAATTTGGCAGCAAGCATTGACCCAAAAAATGAAACTTTTAATCAGTCTAATTCTAAAGATTCTGACTCCTCGGAAGCTCCTGCATTCCTAGGATGTTTTAAGCTTCCTGTGCCTCCTGCGGTCAGGAGGCCTCAAACAATCACAAGCGCAGCTGTACGAGTCCTACAGGCAGGCTAGAAAGAAATCAGAGGGTTTTTGGATTGAAACACTCTTTCAAATGCAGAAGACTAACGGCCTGAATTGACTTTTTCCAGAAAAGGTCAGAAGAGTGAAAAAGCAGAGCACAAAAACCGGCAGATTTATGTTGGGGTACGAGCTTAAAAATTTCCAGGGGGATCCCTGAAGTCTGAGCACGCCTTGCGTATGTCAGTTTCCTTCCTCATAACCTTGTCACGGGCGGGCTTCCTCACACTGGCTCCCGGCAGTCTTAGGCCCCGGCATCGAAGGGAGAGGAATCCCGAGAGGCCCCCGAGCAACTCGCATGCAGACTGGCCTTTCCTGAGGCCACCAGAGCGGGTCCCTGAGGTCCCCGTCGTAAGTCGAGAGCACCTGCCGCAACTCGAGAAAATCCAGGAGGTTCTCCCCTCCAGGCGAGATGAGGCCCATTTCGCTGAGGCGTCTCGAGGCTAATCACACCTAACCTCTGGAACTTCCAAAGGGTCCTTCACACCCTTGCTGCAGCTCAAGAAGTTCCCCGACATACCCGTCTCCACTCGAGAGGAAGCACGAGAGTCCCGCCCACATCCAGAGGAGCCCCGTTTCCACCTCCTAACTCGAGAGGAGGGATCCTTTCCCTGCGAGGTCGGGAAAGAATTCCAAACGTTCCCGTTGCATCTGAAGAGGAGGCGCTCTCCACAGGAAAGGCGAGAGGAACTCCAGGTCGTGCCACCATTCCCAGAGTCCCCCAGATGTCTAAGTCCATTCCAGGGAAACCTGTTTTCCCTGCACTGCCTCGACTTTCAATCCGAGGATCGACTCACACCACGGTGGCACTGGGAGAGCCCTGTGGGAAAGATTCGTGGGAAAGCCTCGTGGGAAAGCCTCGAGGGAAAGCAACAGATCCCTTGATCCACGCGAAATGAAGCGTGACACTGCTGCTACAGCTCGGGCGGAAAGCGCACGTGTATGCCCCCACTCGAGTCGAGGACGGACTCCCGCGGGAGACTCCAGAAGTACCCCAGATCCATGTCAGCACTGGAGAGGAATCCTCAGGTTCCGGCACCGACTCCACACAAGGGCTTAGGCCCCGGCATCGACGGGAGAGGAATCCCGAGAGGCCTCCGAGCAACTCGCATGGGGACTGGCCTTTCCTGAAGCCACCAGAGCGGGGTCTGAGGTCCCCGTCGTAAGTCGAGAGCACCTGCCGCAACTCGAGAAAATCCAGAAGATTCTCCCCTCCAGGAGAGATGAGGCCCATTTCCGCTGAGGAGTCTAGAGGCTAATCACACCTAAACTCTGGAACTTCCAAAGGGTCCTTCACACCCTTGCTGCAACTCAAGAAGTTCCCTGAATTACCCGTCTCCACTCGAGAGGAAGCACGAGAGTCCCGCCCACATCCAGAGGAGCCCCGGTTCCGCTTCCTAGCTCGAGAGGAGGGATCCTTTCCCTGCGTGTTCGGGAAAGAATTCCCGGCGTTCCTTTCGCATCTCAAGAGCAGGCGCTCTCCAGAGGAAGAGCGAGAGGAACTCCAGGGTGGTGCCACCATTCCAGAGTCCCCCAAATGTCTCAGTCCATTCCAGGGAAACCTGTTTTCCCTGCACTGCCTCGACTTTCAAGCCGAGGATCGACTCACACCACGGTGGCACGTGGGACAGCCGTGTGGGAAAGCCTCGTGGGAGAGCCTCGTGGGAAAGCCTCGAGGGAAAGCCTCGAGGGAAAGCCACAGATCCCTTGATCCATGCCAAGGGAAGCGTGACACTGCTGCTACAGCTCGGGAGGAAAGCGCACGTGCATGCCCCCACTCGAGACGAGGACTGACTCCACTGGGAGACTCCAGAAGTACCCCAAGATCCATGTCAGCACTGGAGAGGAATCCTAAGATTCCAGCACCGGCTCCACACAAGATCTTAGGCCCCGGTATCGACGGGAGAAGAATCCCGAGAGGCCCCGAGCAACTCGCATGGGGACTGGCCTTTCCTGAGGCCACCAGAGCGGGTCCCTGAGGTCCCCGTCGTAAGTCGAGAGCACCTGCCGCAACTCGAGAAAATCCAGGAGGTTCTCCCCTCCAGGCGAGATGAGGCCCATTTCCGCTGAGGCGTCTCGATGCTATTCAAACCTAACCTCTGGAACTTGCAAAGGGTCCTTCACACCCTTGCTGCAACTCAAGAAGTTCCCCGACATACCCGTCTCCACTCGAGAGGAAGCACGAGAGTCCCGCCCACATCCAGAGGAGCCCCGTTTCCGCCTCCTAGCTCGAGAGGAGGGATCCTTTCCCTGCGTGGTCGGGAAAGAATTCCCGGCGTTCCTGTCGCATCTCAAGAGGAGGCGCTCTCCACAGGAAAGGCGAGAGGAACTCCAGGGTCGTGCCACCATTCCAGAGTCCCCCAGATGTCTCAGTTCATTCCAGGGAAACCTGTTTTCCCTGCACTGCCTCGACTTTCAATCCGAGGATCGACTCACACCACGGTGGCACGTGGGAGAGCCCTGTGGGAAAGATTCGTGGGAAAGCCTCGTGGGAAAGTCTCGAGGGAAAGTCACAGATCCCTTGATCCACGGAAATGAAGCGTGACACTGCTGCTACAGCTCGGGAGGAAAGCGCACGTGCATGACCCCACTCGAGACGAAAACTGACTCCCCTGGGAGAATCCAGAAGTACCCTAAGATTCATGTCAGCACTGTGAGGAATCCTCAGGTTCCGGCAGCGACTCCGCACAAGGCTTTAATCCCCGTCATCGAAGGGAGAGGAATCCCGAGAGGCCCCCGAGCAACTCGCATGGGGACTGGCCTTTCCTGAGGCCACCAGAGCGGGTCCCTGAGGTCCCCTTCGTAAGTCGAGAGCACCTGCCGCAACTCCTATCCAGGAGGTTCTTCCCCCAGCCGAGATGAGGCCCATTTCCGCTGAGGCGTCTACAGGCTAATCACACCTAACTTCTGGAACTTCCAAGGGTCCTTGGCACATTTGCTGCAACTGAAGAAGTTCCCCGACATCCTCCTCTCCACTCGACAGGAAGCACGAGAGTCCCGCCCACATCCAGAGGAGCCCCGTTTCCGCCTCTTAGCTCGAGAGGAGGGATCCTTTCCCTGCTTGGTGGGAAAGAATTCACCGCATTTCCCGTCGCATCTCAAGAGGAGGCGCTCTCCACAGGAAAGGCGAGAGGAGACTCCAGGGTCGTGCCACCATTCCCAGAGTCCCCCAGATGACTCAGTCATTCCAGGGA
>NW_017192522.1:0-10235 GCF_001704415.2 Capra hircus
GTCCATTCCAGAGGATCCTGTTTTCCCTGCACTGCTTCGACTTTCATGCCGAGGATCGACTCACACCACGGTGGCACGTGTGACAACCCTGTGGGGAAAGCCTCGTGGGAAAGCCTCGAGGGAAAGCCACAGATCCCTTAATCCACGCGACGGGAAGCGTGACACTGCTGCTACAGCACGGGAGGAAAGCGCACGTGCATGCCCCTACTCGAGACGAGAACTGACTCCCCTGGGGAGACTCCAGAAATACCCCAAGATGCATGTCAGCCCTGGAGAGGAATCCTCAGGTTCTGGCCCGACTCCACACAAGGTCTTAGGCCCTGGCATCGACGGAAGAGGAATAGCGACAGGACCTCCGGCAACTCGCATGGGGACTGGCCTTTCCTGAGGTCACCAGAGCGGGTCCATGAGGTCCCTGTCGTAAGTCGAGAGCACCTGCCGCAACTCGGTAAAATCCAGGAGGTTCTCCCCTGCAGGTGAGATGAGGCCCGTTTCCACTGAGGTGTCTCGAGGCTAATCACACGTGAACTCTCGAACTTCTAAAGAGTCTTTCACAGTCATGCTGCAACTCAAGAAGTTCCCCGACATACCCGTCTCCACTCAAGAGAAGCACGAGGGTCCCCGCCACATCCAGAGGAGCTCCGTTTCCAGCTCGTAGCTCGAGATGAGGGATCCTTTCCCTACTTGGTCGGGAAAGAATTCCCGGCATTCCGATCGCATCTCAAGAGGAGGCGCTCTCCAAAAGGAAAGGGGAGAGGAACTGCAGGGTCGTGCCACCATTCCAAGACTCCCCAGATGACTCAGTCCATTCCACAGGAACCTGTTTTCCCTGCACTGCCTCGGCTTTCACGCCAAGGATCGACTCACACCACCGGGACACGTGGGACAGCCCTGTGGGAGAGCCTCGTGGGAAAGACTCGAGGGAAAGTCACAGATCCTTGTCCACTCAAGCAGAAGCGTGACACTGCTACTACAGCATTGGAGGAAAAGGCACGCTCATGCCCCACTCGAAACGACGCCTGAATCCCCTGGGGAGACTCCAGAGGTACCCCAAGACCATGTCAGCACTGGAAAGGAATCCTCAGGTTCCGGCACCGACTGCACACAAAGGTCTTAGGCCCCGACATCGACGGGAGAGGAATCCCGAGAGGCCCCCGAGCAACTCGCATGGGGACTGGCCTTTCCTCAGGCCACCAAAGCCGGTCCTTGGGTCCAGGTCGTAAGTCGAGAGCACCTGCCGCAACTCGAGAAAATCCAGGAGGTTCTCCCCTCCAGGTGAGATGAGGCCCATTTCCGCTGAGGCGTCTCGAGGCTAATCACACCTAACCTCTGGAACTTCCTATGGGTCTTCACACCCTTGCTGCAACTCAAGAAGTTCCCCACATACCCGTCTCCACTCGAGAGGAAGCACGAGAGCCCGCCCACATCCAGAGGAGCCCCGTTTCCGCCTCCTAGCTCGAGAGGAGGATCCTTTCCCTGCGTGGTCGGGAAAGAATTTGCACCGTTCCCGTCGCATCTCAAGAGGAGGCGCTCTCCACCGGGAAAGGCGAGAGGAACTCCAGGGTCGTGCCACCATTCCCAGAGTCCCCAGATGTCTCAGTCCATTCCAGGGAAACCTGTCTTCCCTGCACTGCCTCGAATTCAAGCCGAGGATCGACTCACACACAATGGCACGTGGGACAGCCCTGTGGGAAAGCCTCGTGGGAAAGCCTCGAGGGAAAGCCACAGATCCCTTGATCCACCCGAAGGGAAGCGTGACACTGCTGCTACAGCTCGGGAGGAAAACGCACGTGCATGCCCCCACTCGAGACGAGCACTGACTCCACTGGGGAGACTCCAGAAGTACCCCAAGATCCATGTCAGCACTGGAGAGGAATCCTCAGGTTCTGGCACCGACTCCACACAAGGTCTTAGGCCCCGGCATCGACGGGGGAGAAATCCCGAAAGGCTCCCGAGCAACTCGCATGGGGACTGGCCTTTTGAGGTCACCAAAGGGGGTCCCTGTGGTCCCCGTAGTAAGTCGAGAGCACCTGCCGCAAGTCGAGAAAATCCAGGAGGTTGTCCCCTCCAGGCGAGATGAGGCCCATTTCCGCTGAGGCGACTCGAGGCTAATCACACCTAACCTCTGGAACTTCCAAAGGGTCTTTCACAGACTTGCTGCAACTCAAGAAGTTTCCCGACATACCCGTCTCCACTCAAGAGGAAGCACGAGAGCCCGGCCCACATCCAGAGGAGCCCCGTTTCTGTCTCCTAGCTCGAGAATACGATCCTTTCCCTGCGTGGTCGGGAAAGAATTCCCAGCGTTCCCGTCGCATCTCAAGAGGAGGCACTCTCCACAGGAAAGCCGAGAGGAAATCCAGGGTCGTGCCACCATTCCCAAAATCCCCCAGATGTCTCAGTCTATTACAGGGAAACCTGTTTCCCCCGCTCTGCCTCGACTTTCAAGCCAGGATCGACTCACACCATGGTGGCCCGTGGGACAACCCTTTGGGAAAGCCTCGTGGGAAAGCCTCGTGGGAAAGCCTCGAGGGAAAGCCACAGATCCCTTGATCCACGCGAAGGGAACGTGACACTGCTGCTGCAGCTTGGGAGGAAAGCGCACGTGCATGCCCTTTCTCGAGACAACGACTGACTCCCCTGGGCAGAATCCAGAAGTACCCCAAGATCCATGTCAGCACTGGAGAGGAATCCTCAGGTTCCGGCACTGACTCCACACAAGGTCTTAGGCCAGAGCATCGTCGGGAGAGGAATCCCGAGAGGCCCCCGAGCAACTCGCATGGGGGACTGGCCTTTCCTGAGGCACCAGAGCGGGTCCCTGAGGTCCCTGTCGTAAGTCGAGAGCACCTGCCGCAACTCGGTAAAATCCAGGAGGTTCTCCCCTCCAGGCGAGATGAGGCCCATTTCCCTGAGGCGTCTCGAGGCTAATCACACCTAACATCTGGAACTTCCAAAGGGTCCTTCACACCCTTGCTGCAACTCAAGAAGTTTCCCGACATACCCGTCTCCACTCGAGTGGAAGCACGAGAGTCCCGCCCACATGCAGAGGAGCACCGTTTCCGTCTCCTAGCTCGAGAGGAGGGATCCTTTCCCTGCGTGGTCGGGAAAGAATTCCCAGCGTTCCCGTCGCATCTCAAGAGGAGGCACTCTCCACAGGAAAGGCGGGAGGAACTCCAGGGTCGTGCCACCATTCCCAAAGTCCCCCAGATGTCTCAGTCCATTCCAGGGAAACCTGTTTTCCTTGCACTGCCTAGGCTTTCAAGCCGAGGATCGACTCACACCACGGTGGCACGTGGGACAGCCCCAGCCTCGTGGGAAAGCCTCGTGGGAAAGCCTCAGGGAAAGCCTATAGGGAAAGCCACAGATCCCTTGATCCACGCAAGGGAAACGCGACACTGCTGCTACAGCTTGGAAGGAAAGCACACGTGCATGTCCCTACTCGAGACAAGACTGACTCCCCTGGGGACACTCCAGGAGTACCCCAAGATCCATGTCAGCACTGGAAGAGGAATCCTCAGGTTCCAGCACTGATTCCTCACAAGGTCTTAGGCCCCAGCATCGACGGGAGAGGAAACCCGAGAGGCCCCGTGCAACTCGCATGGGAACTGGCCTTTCCTTAGGCCACCAGAGCGGGTCCCTAAGGTCCCTGTCGTAATTCGAGAGCACCTGCCGCAACTCGAGAAAATCCAGGAGGTTCTCCCTCCAGGCGAGATGAGCCCATTTCCGCTGAGGCTTCTCGAGGCTAATCACATCTAACCTCTGGAACTTCCAAAGGGTCCTTCACACCTTGCTGCAACTCAAGAAGTTCCCCGACATACCCGTCTCCACTCAAGAGGAAACACGAGAGCCCACATCCAGAGGCCCCGTTTCCGCCTCCTAGCTCGAGAGGGAGGATTCTTTCCCTGAGTGTTCGGGAAAGAATTCCGCGTTCCCGTCGCATCTCAAGAGGAGTCGCTCTCCACAGAAAAGGCGAGAGGAACTCCAGGGTCGTGCCACCATTCCCAGAGTCCCCAGATGTCCAGTCTATTAAGGGAAACCTATTTCCCTGCACTGCCTCGACTTTCAAGCCAGGATCGACTCACACCACGGTCCCGTGGGACAGCCCTGTGGGAAAGCCTCGTGGGAAAGCCTCGGGAAAGCCCCTGATCCCTTGATCCACGGGAAAGGAAGCGTGACACTGCTGCTACAGCTCGGGAGGAAAGCGCACGTGTATGCCCCCACTCGAATGAGGACTGACTCCACTGGGGAGACTCCAGAAGTACGCCCAGATCCATGTCAGACCTGGAGAGGAATCCTCAGGTTCCGGGACTGACTCCACACAAGGTCTTAGGCCCCAGCATCGACGGGAGAGGAATCCCGAGAGGCCCCGAGCAACTCGCATGGGACTGGCCTTTCCTGAGGCCACCAGAGCGGTTTGCTGAGGTCCCCGTAGTAAGTCGAGAGCACCTGCCGCTACTCGAGAAAATTCAGGAGGTTCTCCCTTCCAGGAGAGATGAGGGCCATTTCCGCTGAGGCGTCTCGAGGCTAATCACACCTAACCTCTGGAACTTCCAAAGGGTCCTTCACACCCTTGCTCCAACTCAAGAAGATCCCCGACATACCCGGCTCCACTCGAGTGGAAGCACGCGAGTCCCGCCCACATCCAGAGGAGCCCCGTTTCCGCCTCCTAGCTCGAGAGGAGTTATCGTTGCCCTGCGTGGTCGGGAAAGAATTCCCGGCGTTGCCGTCGCATCTCAAGAGGTGGCGCTCTCCACAGGAAAGGCTAGAGGAACTCCAGAGTCGTGCCACCATTCCAGAGTCCCCCAGATGTCTCAGTCCATTCCAGGGAAACCTGTTTTCCCTGCACTGCCTCGACTTTCACGCTGAGTATCGACTCACACCACGGTGGCACGTGGGACAGCCCTGTGGTAAAGCCTCGTGGGAAAGCCTCGTGGGAAAGCCTCGTGGGAAAGCCTCGAGGGAAAGCCACAGATCCCTTGATCCACACGAAGGGAAGCACGACACTGCTGCTACAGCTCGGGAGGAAAACGCACGTGCATGCCCCAACTCGAGACGAGGACTGACTCCCCTGGGGAGACTCCAGAAGTACCCCAAGATCCATGTCAGCACTGGGAGAGGAATCCTCAGGTTCCGGCACTGACTCCACACAAGGTCTTAGGCCCCAGCATCGACGGGAGGGGAATCCGGAGAGGCCCCCGAGCAAATCGCATGGGGACTGGCCTTTCCTGAGGCCACCAGAGCGGGTCCCAGAGGTCCCCGTCGTAAGTCGAGAGCACCTGCCGCAACTCGAGAAAATCCAGGAGGTTCTCCCCTCCAGGCGAGATGAGACCCATTTCCACTGAGGCGTCTCGATGCTAATCACACCTAAACTCTGGAATTTCCAACGGGTCCTTCACACCCTGCTGCAACTCAAGAAGTTCCCCGACATACCCGTCTCCACTCGAGAGGAAGCATGCGAGTTCCGCCCACATCCAGAGGAGCCCCGTTTACGCCTCCTAGCTCGAGAGGAGACATCCTTTTCCTGCGTGGTCGAGAAAGAATTCCCAGCGTTCCCGTCGCATCTCAAGAGGAGGCGCTCTCCACAGGAAAGGCGAGAGGAACTCCAGGGTCGTGCCACCATTCCCAGAGTCCCCCAGATGTCTCAGTCCATTCCAGGGAAACCTGTTTTCCCTGCACTGCCTCAACTTTCAAGCGAGGATCGACTCACACCACGGTGGCACGTGGGACAGTCCTGTGGGAAAGCCTCGTGGGAAAGCCTCAATGGAAAGCCACAGATCCCTTGATCCACGCGAAGAGAAGCGTGACACTGCTGTTACAGCTCGGGAGGAAATCGCACGTGAATGCCCCCACTCATGACGAGGTCTGACTCGCCTGGGAGACTCCAGAAGTACCCCAAGATCCATGTCATCACTGGAGAGGAATCCTCAGGTTCCGGCACTGACTCCACACAAGGTCTTAGCCTCTGGCATCGACAGGAGAGGAATCCAGAGAGGCCCACGATTAACTCGCATGGGGACTGGCCTTTCCTGAGGCCACAAGAGCGGGTCCCTGAGATCCCCGTCTTAAGTCGAGAGCACCTGCCGCAACTCGAGAAAATCCAGGAGTTTCCTCCCCTCCAGGCGAGATGAGGCCCATTCCGCTGAGGCGTCACAAGGCTAATCACACCTAACCTCTGGAACTACCAAAGGGTCCTTCACACCCTTGCTGAAACTCAAGAAGTTCCCCGACATACCCGTCTCCACTCGAGAGGAAGCACGAGCATCCCGCCCACATCCAGAGGAGCCCCGTTTCTGCACCTAGCTCGAGAGGAGGGATGCTTTCTCTGCGTGGTAGGGAAAGAATTCCCAGTGTTTCCTTCGTATCGCAAGAGGAGGTGCTCTTCACAGGAAAGGCGAGAGTAACTCTAGGGTCGTGCCACCATTCCCTGAGTCCCCAGATGGTCTCAGTCCATTCCAGGGAAACCTGTTTTCCCTACACTGCCCTCGACTTTTCAAGCCAAGGATCGACTCACACCACGGTGGCACGTGGGACAGCCCTGTGGGCAAGCCTCATGGGAAAGCCTCGTGGGAAAACCTCGAGGGAAAGCCACAGATCCCTTGATCCACGCAAAGGGAAGCGTGACACTGCTGATACAGCTCAGGAGGAAAGCGCACGTGCATGCCCCCACTCGAGACGAGGACTGACGACCCTGGGGAGACTCCAGAAGTACCGCAAGATCCATGTCGGCACTGGAGAGGAATCCTCAGGTTCCGGCACCGACACCACACAAAGTCTAAGGCCCCGGCATCGACCGGCAGAGGAATCCCGAGAGCCCCCGAGCAACTCGAATGGGGACTGGCCTTTCCTGATGCCACCAGAGCGGGACCCTGAGTCCCCGTCGTAAGTCGAGAGCACCTGCCGCAACTGAGAAAATCCAGGAGGTTCTCCCGCCAGGCGAGATGAGGCCCATTTCGCTGAGGCGTCTCGAGGCTAATCACATCTAACATCTGGAACTTCCAAAGGGTCCTTCACACACTTGCTGCAACTCAAGAAGTTCCCCGACATACCCGTCTCCACTCGAGAGGAAGCACGAGAGTCCCGCCCACATCCAGAGGAGCCCCGTTTCCGTCTCCTAGCTCGAGAGGAGGATCCTTTCCCTGAGTGTTCGGAAAGAATTCCCGGCGTCCCCTCGCATCTCAAGAGGAGTCGCTCTCCACAGGAAAGGCGGAGGAACTCCAGGTCGTGCCACCATTCCCAGAGTCCTCCAGATGTCCAGTCTATTAGAGGGAAACCTATTTTCCCTGCACTGCCTCGACTTTCAAGCCCAGGATCGACTCACACCACGGTCCACGTGGGACAGCCCTGTGGAAAGCCTCGTGGGAAAGCCTCGAGGGAAAGCCCTGATCCCTTGATCCACGGAAAGGAAGCGTGACACTGCTGCTCTAGCTCGGGAGGAAAGCGCACGTGTATGCCCCACTCGAATGAGGACTGACTCCACTGGGGAGACTCCAGAAGTACGCCCAGATCCATGTCAGACCTGGAGAGGAATCCTCAGGTTCCGGGACCGACTCCACACAAGGTCTTAGGCCCCAGCATCGACGGGAGAGGAATCCCGAGAGGACCCGAGCAACTCGCATGGGTCTGGCCTTTCCTGAGGCCACCAGAGCGGTTTGCTGAGGTCCCGTAGTAAGTCGAGAGCACCTGCCGCTACTCGAGAAAATCAAGGAGGTTCTCCTTCCAGGAGAGATGAGGGCCATTTCCGCTGAGGCGTCTCGAGGCTAATCACACCTAAACTCTGGAACTTCCAAAGGGTCCTTCACACCTTGCTGCAACTCAAGAAGATCCCCGACATACCCGTCTCACTCGAGAGAAGCACGCGAGTCCGCCCACATCCAGAGGAGCCCCGATTCCGCCTCCTAGCTCGAGAGGAGTTATCCTTGCCTGCGTGTCGGAAAGAATTCCCGCATTGCCGTCGCATTTCAAGAGAGGCGCTCTCCACAGGAAAGGCCAGAGGAACTCAGGAGTCGTACCACCATTCCAGAGTCCCCCAGATGTCTCAGTCCATTCCAGGGAAACCTGTTTTCCCTGCACTGCCTCGACTTTCACTCTGAGTATCGACTCACACCACAGTGGCACGTGGGACAGCCCTGTGGGTAAGCCTCGTGGGAAAGCCTCGTGGGGAAATCCTCGAGGGAAAGCCACAGATCCATTGATCCACGCGCAGGGAAGCGTGACACTGCTGCAACAGCTGGGGAGGAGAGCGCACGTGCATGCCCCCACTCGAGACGAGGACTGACTCCCCTGGGGATACTCCAGAAGTACCCCAAGATCCATGTCAGCACTGGAGAGGAATCCTCAGGTACCGCCAATGGCTCCACACAAGATCTTAGGCCCCGGCATCGATGGGACAGGAAACCCGAGAGGCCCCCGAGCAACTCGCATGAGAACTGGCCTTTCCTGAGGCCACCAGAGCGGGTCCCTGAGGTCCCCGTCGTAAGTCGAGAGCACCTGCCGCAACTCGAGAAAATCCAGGAAGTTCTTCCCTCCAGGCGAGATGAGGCCCATTTCCGCTGAGGCGTCTCGAGGCTATTCACACCTAAAACTCTGGAACTTTCAGAGAGGTCCTTCACACCCTTTCTGCAACTCTAGAAGTTCCGGACATTCCCGTCTCCACTCGAGAGGAAGCACGAGAGTTCCGCCACATCCAGAGGAGCCCGTTCCCGCCTCGTTGCTTGAGAGGAGGGATCCTTTCCCTGCGTTGTTGGGAAAGAATTCCCAGCGTTCCCGTCGCATCTCAAGAGGAGGCGCTCTCCACAGGAAAGAGAGAGGAACTCCAGGGTCCTGCCACATTCCCAGAGTCCCACAGATGTCTCAGCCATTCCAGGGAAACATGTTTTCCCTGCACTGCCTCGACTTTCAAGCCGAGGATCGACTCACACCACGGTGGCACGAGGGACAGCCCTGTGGAAAGCCTCGTGGGAAAGACTCGTGGGAAGGCCTCGAGGGAAAGCCGCAGATCCTTTGATTCACGCGAAAGGAAGCGCAACACTGCTCCTACAGCTCGGAAGGGAAGCGCACGTGCATGACCCCACTCGAGACGAGGACTGACTCCATTGGGGAGACTCCAGAAGTACCCCAAATCCATGTCAGCTCTGGAGAGGAATCCGGAAGTTCCGGCACCCACTCCACACAAGATCTTAGGCCTCGGCATCGACGGGAGAGGAATCCCGAGAGGCTCCCGAGCAACTCGCATGGGGACTGGCCTTTCCTGAGGCTACCAGAGCGGGTCCCTGAGGTCCCATCTTAAGTCGAGAGCACCTGCCGCAAACTCGAGAAAAACCATGAGGTTCTCCCCTCCAGGGCGAGATGAGGCCCATTTCCGCTGAGGCATCTCGAGGCTAGTCATACCTAACCTTTGGAACTTTCAAAGGGTCCTTCACACCCTTGCTGCAACTCAAGAAGTTCCCCGACATACCCGTCTCCACTCGAGAGGAAGCACGAGAGTCCCGCCCATCCAGAGGAGCCCCGTTTCTGCCTCCTAGCCTGAGAAGGGATCCTTTCCCTGCCGTGGTCGGGAAAGAATTCCGGGCCTTCCCGTCGCATCTCAACAGGTGGCGCTCTCCACAGGAATGGCGAGAGGAACTCCAGTGTCATGCCACATTCCAGAGTCCCCCAGAAGTCTCCGTCCATTCCAGGGAAACCTTTTTTCCGTGCACTGCCTCGACTTTCAAGCCGAGGATCGACTCACACCACGGTGGCACGTGCGGACAGCCCTGTGTGGAAAGCTCGTGGAAAAAGCCTCGTGGGAAGCCTCGTGGGAAAGCCTCGTGGGACAGCCTCGTGGGAAAGCCTCGTGGAAAGCCTCGTGGGAAAGCCTCCGCTCTGATCCCTTTATCCACGGGAAGGGTAGTGGGACACTGCTGCTACAGCTCGGAGGAAAACACACGTGCATGCCCCCCCGAGACGAGGACCGGCTCCATTGAGGAGACTCCAGAAGTACCCCAAGATGCATGTCAGCACTGGAGAGGAATCCTCAGGTTCCGGCACCGACTCCCGCAAGGTCTTTAGGCCCCGGCATCGACGGGAGAGGAATCCGAGAGGACCCGAGCAACTCGCATGGGGACTGGCCTTTCCTGAGGCCACCAGAGCGGGTCCCTGAGGTCCCCGTCGTAAGTTGGGAGCACCTGCCACAACTCGAGAATATCCAGGAGGTTCTCCCCTGCAGGCGAGATGAGGCCATTTACGCGGAGGCGTCTCGA
>NW_017192523.1:0-10234 GCF_001704415.2 Capra hircus
AAAGGTATAATTGAAATTAATAGGGTATTGGTCTTTTGTATAGGAAGATAAAGATCCTCTCCAAAAGGCGAGGCTGGTCTGTACTAACTCGTATGGGGTCACTGTTCCAAGTAACAACTTGGAAAGTTGGAGGATCCGGGAGAAACGCCCAATATTTGGTTGGAATGGGAGCAGCGCTTACCTGGCAAGAGAGCAAGGCAAGCATGGCAATAAACACCTTTTCAGGAGAGACTGACGATCCCTGTAGGGTAGCTATCCCTGTGCCTGGCGACAGAGGGCTTAATCTGTCCCCAGGTAGGTAAGGAGGCTTGTTGGGTTGACTGAGCTGGGCGTCCTAATGGATTCCTGCGAGGCAAAAAATCAGGGGGCGCAATATCTGTATCTGAAGTCGTGACATCTGTCCAGTGGGTGGCTCCGCTCCTCGCCTATCCGGGATCTCCAATGTCAGCTGTCCTGGGGTCAGCGGCATTTCCCGTGCTGGCGGGGGCGGAGGAAGAGGGAGTTCTTCCTTTTTAGAGATCGCGGTGGCGGGGGATTCTGATATCCGGGGAGCTGAGACATGGCGAATTAGTCTGTCTGGAACCCAAATCGGAGCGTCCGCGTCCTGTGGAAAAACACAAGCATACCCTCGCCCACTGGTTAATAAGGGGTCAGGACCTTTCCATTGTCCGGAGAGAAAGGTCCCTCCATTTTACTAATGGTTTTGCATTCAATTGCTCTGGCACCAATGGCGAAGCATTGCAGTGTTTCGGATGAATCAGTATTTAAGTTATTTATTACGAAAAGAGCATGTTTCAAAATCTGATGGGGGGAACTATATTTAAATTCCCCTTCTTTTAGTTTTTGAATATGGATTTTCAGTGTTTGATGTGCTCTTTCCACAATGGCTTGTCCTTGCGGGTTATAAGGGATGCCGGTGTTATGTTTAATTTGAAATCTTGTACAGAATTGCTGAAAAGATTTAGAAGTGTAAGCAGGGGCATTATCAGTTTTTAAAGCTTTTGGCAAGCCCAGATAGAAAAAGCATGTAAAAAGATGTTGTATTACATCTTTTACTGCTTCCCCTGTACGAGCAGTGCAATAATAACATGAGAGAAGGTATCTACAGTTACATGAACAAAAGACAGTTTTCCAAACGAAGAGACATGGGTTACATCCATTTGCCAGAGTGCATTAGGTTTGAGACCGCGAGGGTTAACTCCCAGAGGCAAAGCATTCACGGTAGTAGGACAATGTGAACAAGAACGAACAATCTCTCGGGCAGATTCTCGAGGAATTTGAAACTGGTATCGTAAGGCAGTGGCATTCTGATGATGAAGTGAGTGAGAAGCTCGAGCTTCTTCAAAAACAGAAGCCACTGAAATCCTGGTTAACGAATCTGCCAATTCATTGAGAGCATTTAAAGGGCCAGGCAGGCCGGAATGAGCTCGAATGTGGCCGATAAAGAACGCCCGATTTCTTTTCCAAATTTGCTGCTGCAGTCTAGTTAACAAATGGTAGATAGCGGTTTTGTTTTCAGGCAAAACTGCAGTCTCAATGTGTGGAAACAGCCTGACCACATACTGAGAGTCAGAATAAAGGTTAAATTCTTTCTCTGCAAACATAACAAAGGCCTCAATAACAGCTGTGATTTCAGCTCTTTGAGCTGAAGTTTCTTGTGTTTCCAAAAGTTTCTGATGATCTCTTGTGACTATAGAGGCTCTACCATTAGCCGATCCATCAGTAAAGACTACCTGAGCATCTGAAATAGGGAACTGTTTACACCGGACAGGAAAAATAACTGGATGGTTAGACATAAAATTTAGCAAAACATGTGAGGGTAAATGATGCAAAAATTTGACCACAGTAATTCCCTATAGCAATCTGCCAGTCTTCATCAAACATTAGAAGAGCATCAAGCTACTCCTTATTATATGGAATTACAATCTCTGATGGCTCCTTACCAAACAATTCAATGCTCCGCTTCCTTCCTTTTAGCATTAATGTGGCAATTGAACCAGGATAAGAAGCCACGACTTTTTTAGCTTGGGTGGAAGATGGATCCATTCTAAAGGGCCGCTTGCCACAGAACTCCGTAGGCTGGAGTAGCTAGGCAAAGGAACTGCCAAAGTCATCGTCAAATCAATTTTTTTACATAGCTATTCGATAAGGCTGCTTCTACTTTGCCTAGGGCTTCTTGAGCCTCAGCTGTTAATTGTCTTTTAGAGGTTGGATCAGGATCCCCGCGTAAAATGTTAAAAAGAGGTTTTAATTCGGCAGTGGTTAATTTAAATATGGCCTAATCCAATTAATATCACCTAAAAGTTTTTGATAATCATTTAAAGTAATAAGATGGTCTTTTCTCAATTGCAACGGGGTATGAGTCACCGTTTCCGAATTTATGACTCTCCCTAAGTAAGTTATGGGCGGATTGATTCGAATTTTTTCTGGGGCAATTTTTAGGCTTCTGTCTGTCAATGCCTGGGTCAGGTCCTGGAGGACAGTTTGCAGGTGAACTCTATCAGGATGAGCTATTAAAATATCATCCATATAAGTGAATCATATATACGTGTTCATATTTAACCCTAATATCTTGTAGAGCGGCATTAACAAATTTTTGGCATAAGGTAGGGCTATTTTTCATTCCCTGAGGCAAAAACTTTCCACTGAAACCTTAAGTAAGGCTGCTTAAGATTTTCTGATGGCAGACTAAAGGCAAATCGCTTTTTATCTTCAGGATTTAAGGGAATAGTGAAAAAACAATCTTGTAAATCAATAACAATTATATTATATCCCTCTGGAACGGCTACTGGGGAAGGGAGCCCAGGCTGTAAGGCCCCCATGTCCTCCATGGTGGCATTAATAGCTCTCAAATCCTGTAAAAAGTCGCCGGTTTACCAGATTTTTTCTTAATGACAAAAAATAGGAGTGTTCCAGGGGCTATTGGAGGGCTCAATATGTCCCAATTCTAATTGTTCAAAGATTAATGCTTTAGCTGCCAGTAATTTTTCCTTATGCAGAGGCCATTGTTCTACCCACACCGGATCTTGAGATTTCCATGTAATGGGGTCGGCAGCAAAAACAATGGCCTCCATTATAAATTTGGATATCCCAATCCAGCACGTAACTTGCGAGGAGTTGGGCAAATTGGCTCAATTATCCCTGTCTGTTGTTTACCCAATCCTTTTGATGGATCATAGCCCATCTGCAACACCTGAGAGGTCACTTTATCATCAGGGCTAAAAAGTAACACTCCCATTTGAGACAGCACGTCCCTCCCCCACAGGGTAAAGGGGAGTGAAGGGACTACATACGGTTGGAAAGTTCCACGGGTATCCTCAAATTGCCAATCTAAAATTTTTGCACTTTTGGCTACTGTGGGGGCTCTTCCTATCCCCACCAAGTTATTTTCAGTAGTATGTGTGGGCCAGGAGCTGGGCCAGTCTTTTCCTGAAATGCAAGAAACGTCTGCTCCTGTGTCTAATAACCCCACAATAGACTTGCCATTAATCAGAATAGTTTTCATAGGACGTTTCTGAGTAATTTCTGTTATCCAAAAAACCATATCACTAGACCCAAATCCTTTATCCTGCCTTTCATTCTGAGTAGCTGTGTGCCCAATTGCAGTGTGGTAAGGCAAAAGCAAAAGTTGGGCTATTCTTTGTCCCTGATGTATTTGGAAAGTTTTAATTGGGGGTGAAATCATTATCTGGATTTCTCCTGTATAATCTGAGTCAATTACTCCAGGGATGATTGTGAGACCTTGCATAGCTAAGGAACTTCTGCCTAGTATAATTCCTAGTAAACCTGTTGGTAATGGGCCTTTAACTCCTGTAGGGATTTTCACAGTGGGGCTATCTGGTGTTAATATTGCTGAGGTGGTGGAACTGAGGTCCAGTCCTGCGCTGCCTGGGGTTGCTCTGATGAGTTCTGCGATGGGATGAAGGGAATGAATGGGTTCAGTGAGGCTGCCCCAATTGTTGTCGGGGCCTGAGGCTGGCCCCTCAATCCGTTTCCCGACTGCTGGTCGGGGCCCAAAAAGGCTCCATTTCTATGGAATTGTGACCTACATTCTTTTGCCCAATGATATCCTTTTTGACAACGAGGGCAGAGAGATCTAGGGAGATTAGTATGCACAGAATTAGGCAGAGAAGAACCGGTTGCTTTTTGGGGACAAGCTCGCATAAAGTGCCCTTCCCGTCCGCAAGAGAAGCAGGCCTTGGATAAACCAATATTCTGGCCTGGACTACTGGAATGACTCTTTGACGGGTTATTTTTATTTGTAAAAAAGGACTGTACTGCCTGCTGGTAAGAATTTCCCTTTATGGCTGCAGCTATGGCAACGCCCTGCATCATTGCTGGTCCTACATCTGCACATTGCCTGATATAATCTATTATTTCCCCAGTTTTTTTTTATAGGACGTAAAATGGCCTGGCAGGTAGAATTAGCATTTTCAAATGCCAGTTGTTTTATCAATATACTAGCTGCCTCAGTATTGGAAATTACTCTGTTGACTGCCTCTGCAAGTCTTGATATAAAGTCTTCATATGGCTCTTCTGGTTTTGTTTAACATTTGAGAAGGACGAGGTAGATTCTTTCCCTTCAGGCAACAAACGCCAAGCCCCAAGGGCGCAGGCGGTTACTTGATCTAAAGTAGTTTTGTCTAATCCCATTTGATCTCTAAGTGTTCCAAATCATTAGTCCCTGCCAACATACTTTTTATAATATATCTTGGGCCATATTTTTGGTTAGCATCAGCCTGTTTTTGGGCAAGATCTTCATATTCAGTTCTCCAAAGTACATATTGACCTCCAGACAGACAAGCTTTAGCGACTGTCTTCCAGTCATGGGGTGTCATCCATCTGCCCGCTAAAGCCTCCACCAATGATACAGTATACGGGGCTTTAGGCCCATACAAAGCACAAGCCTGTTTGAGTTCTTTAATCATTTTCATTGGAATGGGTTCCCAGTGGGGGGCTGTTCTGCCGCCGCTGCCACCAAATATTATGGGGAAACAAGCCTCAAGGTGGGGATCAAGTTCATCATCTGGGCTAGAGAAAACCCTTCTTCGGGGAGCTTCTAGTGGAGGCCCTTCACCCTTATAGGGAGGGGGCGGCAAGGGGTGTCCTATGTCACTTTCTTCGTACTTTGGGAATTTTTTATCCGTTTTGTGTTTAGGTCTTACGGATGTTTTACCTGGGGATGTCTGCCTTAAGCTCTCAGGTGCATATATCCTGATGGGGGACATTTGTCTTGAGCCTCTGGAAGCAGAAGGCTTAATTAAGGAAATTTCTCTTGAATTTCTGGAAGCAGGTGGTCTGGTTGGGGAAGTTTTTATTAAGCTCTTTGGAGCAGATAATCTAATTGGAGAAGTTTCTCTTAAACTCCTTGGAGCATCTTTATTTAATAAAGACCAATCCTCATCAGAATGATCTTGACTTACTTCCTTTTCCAGATCTTCCTCATCTGAAACCTGCTCTTTTTTGTCATCTCTATCTATTACCTTTTCTTGGGCAGTCATTGCAGCTATCATTTGATTCAACTGCCGATAGCTAGGTGTAGCCTCCTTTTCATCACTCTCCTCTTCGATAGATACCTTTTTATCTGCACTTTCCTCTTTAAGGTGTACCTTTTCAGATTCAGGGCAGGGTCTAGAGCGTCCCTAATTATATTCCATAAGGAAAAGGCGTCAGTAGGCACCTTTTCTGAGCCATGTTCAGCATGGTAAGTTTTTAGTTGTTTTCCTACTCTCTCCCAGGTGTCTAAGTTAACAGTGCCTTCTTCTGGAAACCAGGGACACTGTTCTTGTACAAAGGAAAAAAATGAATGAATATTGGATTTTTTAACTTTAATTCCTCGTTTAGTTAGTAACTGCAAGATTACTCCTATAAAAAGCTGTCTTTCTTTTGATTCACTGTTACCCATGTCAGAAAATTAAGTCTTATAGAAAAGTCTACCTCAACAAAAGGTTTTACCTTTGGCAAGGGGGGTTTTGTTTTTAACCCTAGGATAGTAGGTTTCTTTTCAACCTCTAGAGCACCAGGTTTCTCTTAAACCCTTGAACACTTCCCACATTTCCTCACCCTGTCTATCCTACAGGGGGGTCCGCGGCACCCTGAGTGGGGTCCTAGCCGTCCCGAACACTCAACACTGGGGGAGTACCCGAAAGTACTCCGGGGGAAGTGATTAAGTCACTCCGGGGGGAGCAACAGAGAGTGCTCTGGGGGGAGCAACGGAGAGTGCTCCGGGGGGAGCAGCAGAGAGTGCTCCGGGGGGGCTTTTGCTCCGAGGAACGTACCTTCGAATAGCCTGTTCCGGGCACCACGTGCTGGGGTCCAGCCCCTGTGGATCCAGGGAATTCGAAGGGTGGACGGCGTTGGCGTGGAAAGACTTGTTTGTTTATTAATGTAAGATTAGATTAAGAAACTATAGTGTAATAAGAAGATTAAGTGGAGGAAGAGGGCTGAATAGCTTGGTTTACGCGGAAGGCCAATAAAATTCCAGACAAGGAATTTGCACCATCTACCTTGGGCCACCGGCGCCCGCTTGAATATCTAAGTGTGCCTCGCCTTAAGCTCCCTTTCGTGCGGGTCTTAACAGCCGGGACAAGTAAGTAGACCTAGCGAGCCTCCGCGCCCCAGATGGAGATTCAGCCTGAAGTTAAAGTAAAGAGCAGAGAGAGGGAAGGGGAGAGAAGAAGAGAGAGAGAGAGACATGGGGGAAGCCAGAGTCCCAAGAAACCAGGCCGAGAGACTAGTTCGAGAAACCGGTCCGATCCTTTATTGTTCAGAAGGCCTTTTATACTTTTGATAAAACATGGAGATCAATGGGTAACACAGAATTATGTAGCGTTCACAGCCCAGACTCTTTCTATACATCATTTTGTATACAAAAGGTCTCAGGTGATTTACATTATCTTCTGGCCAAGAGGCTTGTAAACACTTTTTAGCTCTCTTCCTTAATGAATGTTAATTTTGTTTCCCCTGAAGTGTTTTTCTTTAATCTGCATTTCCTTAAAGCATTAAAGTTACATCTCTATAGAACAAAGGTGCAGTGGGATATAACAAAGAAGGTACTTAACTCGAAGATCTAATGTTGCTAATACCAGGTCTACTACTTGTTTTTCTATATGCCAACTATATCTAAAAATAAAGGATATGAAAATTTGGCAGCAAGCATTGACTCAACAAATGAAATTTTAATCAGTCCTATTCTAAAGATTTTGACTCTTCGGAAGCCCCTACATTCCTAGGATGTTTTAAGCTTCCTGTGCCTCCTGCGGTCAGGAGGCCTCAAACAAATACACTCGCAGAGCCCTGCAGGCAGGCTAGAAAGCCATCGAAGGGGTTTTTGGATTGAAACACTCTTTCAAATGCAGAAAAATAAAGCCCTGAATTGACTTTTTCCAGAAAATGTCAGAAGACTGGAAAAGCAGAGCACAAAAGCCGGGAGATTTTTGTTGGGGTACATGCTTAGGAATTTCCAGAGGGGTCCCTGAAGTCTGAGCACGCCTTGCGTATGTCAGCTTCCTTCCTCATGACCTTGTCACGGGCGGGATTCCTCACACTGGCTTTCCGGGACATGTCAGCACTGGAGAGGAATCCTCAGGTTCCGGCACCGACTCCACACAAGGTCTTAGGCCCCAGCATCGAAGGGAGCGGAATCCCGAGAGGCCCCCGAGCAACTCGCATGGGGACTGGCCTTTCCTGAGGTCACCAGAGCGGGTCCCTGAGGTCGCCGTCGTAAGTCGAGAGCACCTGCTGCAACTCGAGAAAATCCAGGAGGTTCTCCCCTCCAGGCGAGATGAGGCCGCATTTCCACTTAGGCGTCTCGAGGCTAATCACACCTAACCTCTGGAACTTCCAAAGGGTCCTTCACACCCTTGCTGCAACTCAAGAAGTTCCCCGACATACCCGTCTCCACTCGAGAGGAAGAACGAGAGTCCCGCCCACATCCAGAGGAGCCCCGTTTCCGCCTCCTAGCTCGAGAGGAGGGATCCTTTCCCTGCGTGGTCAGGAAAGAATTCCCAGCGTTCCCGTCGTATGTCAAGAGGAGGCGATCTCCACAGGAAAGGCGAGAGGAACTCCAGGGTCGTGCCACCATTCCCAGAGTCCCCCAGATGTCTCAGTCAATTCCAGGGAAACTTGTTTCCCTGCACTGCCTCGACTTTCAAGCCGAGGATCGACTCACACCACGGTGGCACGTGGGAAAGCCCTGTGGGAAAGCCTGTGGGAAAGCCTCGTGTAAAAGCCTCGAGGGAAAGCCACAGATCCCTTGATCCACGCGAAGGGAAGCGTGACACTACTGCTAAAGCTCGGGAGGAAAGCGCACGTGCATGCCCCCACTCGAGACGAGGACTGAGTCCACTGGGGAGACTCCAGAAGTACCCCAAGATCCATGTCAGAACTGGAGCAGAATCCGCAAGTTCCGGCAACCACTCCACACTAGATCTTAGGCCCCGGCATCGACGGGAGAGGAATCCCAAGAGGCCCCCGAGCAACTGGCATGGGGACTGGCCTTTCCTGAGGCCACAAGAGCGGGTCCCTGCGGTCCCCATCGTAAGTCGAGAGCACCTGCCGCAACTCGAGAAAAATCCAGGAGGTTCTCCCCTCCAGGCGAGTTGAGGCCCATTTCCGCTGAGGCGTCTCGAGGCTAATCACACCTAACCTCTGGACTTCCAAAGGGTCCTTCACACCCTTGCTGCAACTCAAGAAGTTCCCCAACATACCCGTCCCCACTCGAGTGGAAGCACGAGAGTCCTGCCCACATCCAGAGGAGCCCTGTTTCCGCCTCCTAGCTCGAGAGGAGGGAACCTTTCCCTGCGTGTTCGGGAAAGAATTCCCGGCGTTCTCGTCTCATCTCAAGAGGAGGCACTCTCCTCAGGAAAGGCGAGAGGAACTCCAGGGTCGTGCCACCATTCCCAGAGTCACCCAGTTGTCTCAGACCATTCCAGGGAAACCTGTTTTCCCTGCACTGCCTCGATTTTCAAGCCGAGGATCGACTCACACCACGGTGGCACGTGGGACAGCCCTGTGGGAAAGCCTCGTGGGAAAGCCTCGTGTAAAAGCCCCGAGGGAAAGCCACTGATACCTTGATCCACGGGAAGGGAAGCGTGACACTGCTGCTGCAATTTGGGAGGAAAGCACACGTGCATGCCCCTACTTGAGACGAGGACTGACTCCCCTGGGGAGACTCCGGAGGTACCCCAAGATCCATGTCAGCACTGGAGAGGAATCCTCACGTTCCGGCTCCGACTCCACACAAGGTCTTAAGCCCCGGCATGGACGGCAGAGAAATCCCGAGAGGCCCCCGAGCAACTCGCATGGGGACTGGCCTTTCTTGAGGCCACCAGAGCGGGTCCCTGAGGTCCCCGTCGTAAGACGAGAGGACCTTCCGCAACTAGAAACAATCCAGGAGGTTGTCCCCTCCAGGCGAGATGAGGCCCATTTCTGCTGAGGCGTCTCGAGGCTAATCACACCTAACATCTGGAACTTCCAAAGGGTCCTTCACACCCTTACTGCAACTGAAGAAGTTCCCCGACATACCTGACTCCACTCGAGAGGAAGCACGAGAATCCCGCCCACATCCAGAGGAGCCCCGTTTCCGCCTCATACCTCGAGGTCAGGTATCCTTTCCCTGCATGTTCGGGAAAGAATTCCCGGTGTTCCCGTCGCATCTCATGAGGAGGCGCTCTCCACAGGAAAGGCGGAGGAACTCCAGGGTCGTGCCACCATTCCAAGAGTCCCCCAGATATCTCAGTCTGCCGGGGTCCAGCCCCGCTGGATCCAGGGAATTCGACGGATGGACGGCGTTGTCGTGGAAAGTCTTTTTTATTTATTAATGTAAGATTAGATTAAGAAATTATAGTGTAGTAAGAAGATTAACTGGAGGAAAAGGGCTGAATAGCTTGGTTTACGTGGAAGGCCAATAAAATTCCAGACAAGGAATTTTCACCATCTACGTTGGGCCACCAGCCCCTGCTTGAATATCTAAGGATGCCACACCTTAAGCTCCCTTTCGTGCAGGTCTTAACAGCCAGGCAAGTAAGAAGACCTGGCGAGCCTCCGCGCCCCTGGTGGAGATTCAGCCTGAAGTTAAAGTAAAAAGCAGAGAGAAGGAAAGGGAGAGAAGAAGAAAGAGAGAAAAAGACACGGGGGGAGCCTGAGTCTCAAGAAACCAGGCCGAGAGACTAGTTCGAGAAACTGGCCCGAGAAACTGGCCCCATCCTTTATTGTTCATAAAGCCTTTTATACT
>NW_017192524.1:0-10234 GCF_001704415.2 Capra hircus
GATGCTCATTATGGGAGAGTGCACCTTCCCTTTGTGTAAATGCAGAGTGGCCAGGGCTTGGTGGGGGAGGTGAGGAGAAAGCTGGTGGATTATCCAGAGAATGTCAACATTGCTCAGTAAAGATAAAATGGCAGATGAAACTGATTAAAGTTTTCAAACTTAGAAAGATACTCAAAGTATCGGGATCCTGGGTGTTTTATTACTGATTTTAATAAACAAACAAACAAAAACACCCAGAAGCAAAATAAATCAAAATACAATGAAATGAAATAAAAATGCTCATGGGCTTCACATAAGACAACATTCAGAAAGAGCAAGCATGAGTTGGTGCAGTCACCATGGAGAACAGTATGGAGATTCCTCAGAAAAAACAGAGGTACCAGAAGATCCAGCAATCCCACTACTCGGCATAGATTCAGAGAAAACTGTAATTCAAAGAGATACATGCACTCCAATGTGCACCACAACAGCAGCACTACTTACAATAATCCAGACATGGAAACATGCTAAATGCTCCCAGACAGATGAATGGGCATATGTGGTACATATGTATTTGATAAAATGGAGTTTTACCATTCTCTAGGTCCATCTAGGAACATGGATGGGTGAATCCAGGGATGGGTGAATCCATACTAAGTGAAGTAAGTCAGATGAAGAAAGACAAATATCATATGATATCATTTATATGTGGAAACTAAAATAAGACACAAATGAACTTATATATGAAACAGAAATAGATTTATATAGAGAACAGACTTGTGGTTGTCAAGAAGGAGGGGGCTGAAGGAGGTATGGCATGGGAGGTTGGGACTAGCAGATGCAAACTATTATAGAAAGAGTGGAAAAACAACAAGGTCCTACCGTATAGCACAGAGAGAACTGTATAGCACTGCGAGTATATATCTCAATATCCTGAGATAAATCATAATGGACATATGTATGACTGAATTACTTGCTGTACAGCAGAAATTAGTACATTATAAATCAACTATACTTCAATTTTAAAACTTAAAAAATAAAAAAAGAGGAAACAGACAAAAGCATCAGAATTTGAGATTGAAAAGGAATTATAATATGCAGATGAGAAATATTATGCATGTGGAATAACTTTGACGATGATGATGACAACCATGGTGCTAATGATCTAAAGGTGTTTTTAAGGAGGAACAAATTATAAACAAGAGCTTTCCACAGAAACTAAGGAGCCTGGACTGGAGGACACCTATTTGCCATGACGGCTGTTCATCTGGAGAGCTGAGTAGACTATATCCCCGACATGCACGTCTCCACTCAAGAGGAAGCACGAGGGTCCCTCTCACATCCAGAGGAGACACATTTCCGCCTCGTAGCTCGAGATGAGGGATCCTTTCCCTGCTTCATTGGGAAAGAATTCCCAGCGTTCCGTCGAATCTCAAGAGGAGGCGCTCTCAACAGGAAAGGCGAGGGGAACTCCAGGGTCCTGCCACCATTCCAAGAGTACCCCAGATATCTCAGTCCATTCCAGAGGAAGCTGTTTTCCCTGCACTGCCTCGACTTTCATGCCGAGGATCGACTCACACACGGTGGCACGTGGGAGAGCCCTGTGGGAAAGCCTCTTGGGAAAGCCTCCAGGGAAAGCCACAGATCCCTTGAGCCACATGACGGGAAGTGTGACACTGCAGCTACAGCTAGGGAGGAAAGTCCACGTGCATGCCCACACTCGAGACGAGGACTGACTCCCCTGTGGAGACTCCAGAATTACCCAAGATCCATGTCAGCACAGGAGAACAATCCTCAGGTTCCGGCCCGACTCAACACAAGGACTAAGGACGCGGCATCGAAAGGAGAGGAATCCCGAGAGGCCCCGAGCAACTCCCATGGGGACTGCCCTTTCCAGAGGCAGCCAGAGCAGGTCGCTGAGGTCCCCGTCGTAACTCCAGAGCACCTGCCGCAACTCGGGAAAATCCAGAAGGTTCTCGCCACCAGGGGAGATGAGGCCCATTTCCGCTGAGGCGTCTCGAGGCTAATCACATCTGACCTGTGGAAATTCGAAAGGGTCATTCACACCCTTGCTGCAACTCAAGAAGTTCCCCGACATACCCGACTCCACTCGAGAGGAAGCACAGGGTCCCGCCCACATCCAGAGGAGCCCCGTTTCTGCCTCGTAGCTCGAAATGAGGGATCATTTCCCTGCTTCGTCGGAAAGAATGCCCGGCATTCCTGTCGCATCTCAATGGGAGGCACTCTCACAAGGAAAGGCGAGAGGAACTCCAGGGTCGTGCCACAATTCCAAGAGTTCCCCAGATGCCTCAGTTCATTCCAGAGGAACCTGTTTTCCCTGCACTGCCTCGATTTTCATGCCGAGGATCAACTCACACCACGGTGGCACGTGGGACAGCCCTCTGGGAAAGCCTCGTGGGAAAGCCTCGAGGAAAAGTCACAGATCCCTTGATCCACGTGACGGGAGGCGTGACACTGCTGCTACAGGCCGGGAGGAAAGCACAAGTGCATGCCCCCACACAAGACGAGGAATGGCTCCCTTGTGGAGACTCCAGAAGTACCACAAGATCCATGTCAGCACTGGAGAGGAATCCTCAGGTTACGGCCAAAACTCCACGCAAGGTCTTCGGCTCCGATATCGCCGGGAGAGGAATCCAGAAAAGCCCCCTAGCAACTCGATGGGGACTGGCCTTTCCACAGGCCACCAGAGCTTGTCCATGGGGTCCTCGTCATGACTCGAGAGGACCTGCCGCAAATCGAGAATATCCAGGAGGTTCTCAACTCCAGGCGAGATGAGGCCCATTCCGGCTAAGGCGTCTCGAGGCTAATCACACATAACCTCTGGAACTTCGAAAGGGTCCTTCACACCCTTGCTACAAATCAAGAAGTTCCTCGACATACCCGTCTCCACTCGAGAGGAAGCACGAGGGTCCCGCCCACATCCAGAGGAGCCCCGTTTCCGCCTCATAGCTCGAGAGGAGGGATCCTTTCCCTGCGTGGTCGGGAAAGAATTCCCGGCGTTCCCGTCGCATCTCCAGTAGAGGTGCTCTCAACAGGAAACGAGAGAGGAATTCCAGGGTCATGCCACCATACCAAGAGTTCACCAGATGTCTCAGTCCATGCCAGAGGAACCTGTTTTCCCTGCACTGCCTCGACTTTCACGCCGAGGATCGCCTCTCACCACGGTGGCACGTCGGACAGCCCTGTGGGAACCCTAACTCCTGGGAAAGCCTCCTGTGGCATGACGCTGGAGTTCCTCTCAGTTCTCTTCTTGGGGGGGCATGCACGTGCACTTTCCTCCCGAGCTCTACCAGCAGTGTCAGGATTCCCGATGCGTGGATCAAGGAATCTGTGGTTTTCCCTTGAGGATTTCCCAAGAGGATTTCCCACGAGGCTTTCCAACTTGGCTTTCGCACAGGGATATCCCAAGTGCAACCATGCTGTGAGTCCATCCTCGGCTTGAAAGTCGAGGCAGTGCAGGGAAAACAGGTTTCCCTGGAATAGACTGAGATATCTGGGGGACTCTGGGAATGGTGACACGACCCTGGAGTTCCTCTCGCCTTTCCTGTGGAGAGCGCCTCCTCTTGAGATGCGACGGGAACGCCGGGAATTCTTTCCCGACCACACAGGGATAGGAGCCCTCGTCTAGTGCTATGAGGCCGAAACGGGGTTCCTCCGGATGTGTGCGGGACTCTCGTGCTTCCTCTCGAGCTGAGATGGGTATGTGAGGGAACTTCTTGAGTTGCAGCAAGGGTGTGAAGGACCCTTTGGAAGTTCCAGAGGTTAGGGTGTGATTAGCCTCGAGACGCCTCAGCGGAAATGGGCGTCATCTCGCCTGGAGGGGAGAACCTCCTGCATTTTCTCGAGTTGCGGCAGGCGCTCTCGACTTACGTTGGGGACCACAGGGACCCGTCTGGTGGCCTCAGGAAAGGCCAGTCCCCATGCGAGTTGCTCGGGGCCTCTCGGGGTTCCTCTCCCGTCAATGCCGGGGCCTAAGACCTTGTGTGGAGTCGGTGCCGGAACCTGAGGATGCCTCTCCAGTGCTGACATGGATCTTGGGGTATTTCAGGAGTCTCCCCAGGGGAGTCAGTCCTCGTCTCGAGTGGGGCATGCACGTGCGCTTTCCTCCGAGCTGTAGCAGCGGTGTCACGCTTCCTTTCACGTGGATCAAGGGATCTGTGGCATTTCCTCGAGGCTTTTCAGACGAGGCTATCCCACAGGGCTGTCCCACGTGCCACCGTGGTGTGAGTTGATCCTCGGCTTGAAAGTCGAGGCAGTGCAGGGAAAAGAGGTTTCCCTGGAATGGACTGAGACATCTGGGGACTATGGGAATGGTGGCACGACCCTGGATTTCCTCTCGCCTTTTCTGTGGAGAGCGCCTCCACTTGAGATGGGACGGGAACGCCGGGAATTCTTTCCCGACCACGCAGGGAAAGGATCCCTCCTCTCGGCTAGGAGGCGGAAACGGGGCTCCTCTGGATGTGGGCGGGACTCTCGTGCTTCCTCTCGAGTGGAGTCGGGTATGTCGCTGAACTTCTTGAGTTGCAGCAAGTGTGGGAAGGACCCTTTGGAAGTTCCAGAGTTTAGGTGTGATTAGCCTCGAGACGCCTCAGCGGAAATGGGCCTCATCTCGCCTGGAGGGGAGAACCTCCTGGATTTTCTCGAGTTGCGGCAGGTGCTCTCGACTTACGACGGCGACCTCAGGGACCCGCTCTGGTGCCCTCAGGAAAGGCCAGTCCCCTTGCGAGTTGCTCGGGGCTCTCGGGGCCTCTCGGTTTCCTCTCCCGTCGATGCTGGGGCCTAAAACCTTGTATGGAGTCAGTGCTGGAACCTGAGGATTCCTCTCCAGTGCTGACATGGATCTTGGGGTATTTCTGGAGTCTCCCCAGGGGAGTCAGTCCTCGTCTCGAGTGGGGGCATGCACGTGCGCTTCCTCCCGAGCTGTAGCAGCAGTGTCACGCTTCCCTTCTGCGTGGATCAAGGGATCAGGGGCTTTCCCTCAGGCTTTCCCACGAGGCTTTCCCACGAGGCTTTTCCACAGGGCTGTCCCACGTGCCACCGTGGTGTGAGTCGATCTCGGCTTGAAAGTCGAGCAGTGCAGGGAATACAGGTTTCCCTGGAATGAGCTGAGACATCTGGGGGACTCTAGGAATGGTGGCACGACCCTGGAGTTCTCTCGCCTTTCCTGTGAGAGCGCCTCCTCTTGAGATGCGACGGGAACGCCGGGAATCTTTCCCGACCTCGCAGGGAGGATCCCTCCTCTCGAGCTAGGAGGCAGAAACGGGTCTCCTCTGTATGTGGGCGGGACTCTCGTGTTTCTCTCGAGTGGAGACGGATATGTCGGCGAACTTCTTGAGTTGCAGATACGGTGTGAAGACACTTTGGAAGTTCCAGAGTTTAGGTGTGATTAGCCTGGAGACGCCTCAGCAGAAATAGGCCTCATCTCGCCTGGGGGGGCATAACCTCCTGGATTTTCTTGAATTGCGGCAGTTGCTCTCGACTTACGACGGGGACCTCTGGGACCCGCTCTGGTGGCCTCAGGAAAGGTCAGTCCCATGCGAGTTGCTCGAGGGCCTCTCGAGATTCCTCTCTCATGCGAGGCCTGGGCCTAAGACCTTTTGCGGAGTCGGTGCCGGAACCTGAGGATTCCTCTCCAGTGCTGACATGGATCTTGGTTACTTCTGGAGTCTCGCCAGGGGAGTCAGTCCTCGTCTCGAGAGAGGAATGCACGTGCGCGTTCCTCCGAGCTGTAGCAGCACTGTCACGCTTACCGTCGCGTGGATCAAGGGATCCGTGCTTTCCCTCGAGGCTTTCCCTCGAGGCTTTCCAACGAGGCTTTCCCACGGGGCTTTCCCATGAGCTTTCCCACAGGGCTGTCCACGTGCCACAGTGGTGTGAGTCGATCCTCGCTAGAAAGTCAAGGCAGTGCAGGGAAACAGGTTTCCCTGGAATGGACTCAGACATCTGGGGGACTCTGCGAATGGTGGCACACCCTTGAGTTCCTCTCGCCTTTGCTGTGGAAGCGCCTCATCTGAGATGCGACGGAATGCCGGGAATTCATTCCCTAACCCACAGGGAAAGGATCTCCTCTCGAGCTAGGAGGCGGACCGGAGCTCCTCTGGATGTGAGCGGAGCTCTTGTGCTTCCCTCAAGTGGAGACGGGTATGTCGTGGAAATTCTTAGAGTTGCAGCAAGGTGTGAAGGACCCTTTGGAAGTTCCAGAAGTTAGTGTGATTAGCCTCCTGACGCTCCGCGGAAATGGGCCTCATCTCACCTGGGAGGAGAAAACTCCTGATATTCTTGAGTTCGGCAGGGTGCTCACGACTTACGACGGGGACCTCAGGGACCCGCTCTGGTGGCTCAGGAAAAGCCAGTCCCCATGCGAGTTACTCCGGGCCCTCTCGGATTCCTTCCCGCTCGATGCCACGGCCTAAGACCTTGTGTGGATTCGGTGTCGGAACCTGAGATTCCTCTCCAGTGCTGACATGGACCTTGGGTACTTCTGGAGTCTCCCCAGGGGAGCCAGTAGTCGTCTCGAGTAGGGGCATCACCCTGCGCTTTCTCCCGCAGCTGTAGCAGCAGTGTCACGCTTCCCGTCGAGTGATCAAGGGATCTGTGGCTTCCCTCGAGGCTTTCCACGAGGCTTTCACACAGGGCTGTCCCACCTGCCTCCGTGGTGTGAGTCGATCCTCGGCTTGAAATTCGAGGCAGCTGCAGGGAAAACAGGTTTCCCTGGAATGGACTGAGATATCTGGGGACTCAGGGAATGGTGGCACGACCCTGGAGTCCTCTCGCCTTTCTGTGGAGAGCGCCTCCTCTTGAGATGCAACCGAACGCCGGGAAGTCTTTCCCGACCTGCAGGAAAGGATCCCACCTCTCGAGCTAGAGGCGTAACGGGGCTCCTCTGGATGTGGGCGGGACGCTCGTGCTTCCTCTCGAGTGGAGACTGGTATATCCAGGAACTTGTTGAGTTGCAGGCAGGGTGTGTAGGACCCTTTGGAAGTTCCAGAGGGTAGGTGTGATTAGCCTCGAGACGACTCAGGCCGAACAGGAGCCTCACTCTCGTTGGAGGAGAGAACCTCCTGGATATTTCTCGGTTGCTGCAGGTGCTCTCGACATATGACAGGTATCTCAGGGACCCGCGTCTGGTGGCTCAGGAAAGGCCAGTCCACATGCGGCGTTGCTCGGGGCCTCTCGGATGCCTCTCCATCGATGCTCGGGACCTAAGACGCTTGGTGTGGAGTCGGTGCCTGAACCTGAGATTCCTCTCCAGTGCTGACATGGATCTTGGGTTACTTCTGAGTCTCCCCAGGGGAGTCAGTCCTCCTCTCGAGTTGGGGCATGCACGTGCGCTTTCCTCCAGAGCTGTAGCAACAGTGTCACGCTTCCCTTCGCGTGGATCAAGGATCTCTGGCTTTCCCACGAGGCTTTCCCACGAGGCTTTTCCCACGAGGCTTTCCCACAGGGTTGACCACGTGTCACCGTTGTGTGAGTCTATCTCGGCTTGAAAGTCGAGGCAGTGCAGGGAAAACATGTTTCCCTGGAATGACTGAGACATCTGGGGACTCTGGGAATTGTGGCACGACCCTGGAGTTCCTCTCGCCTTTCCTGTGGAGACCGCCTCCTCTTGAGATGCGAGGGGAATGCCGGGAATACTTCCCGACCAACGCAGTGAAAAGGATCCCTACTCTCGAGCCATGAGGCGGCAACGGGCTCTCTGGATTTGGCGGGACTCTCGTGCTTCCTCTCAGTGAGACGGGTATGTCAGGGAACTTCTTGAGTTGCAGCAAGGGTGTGAAGGACCCTTTGGAAGTTCCAGAGGTTAGGTGTGATTAGCCTGGGACGCCTCAGAGGAAATGGGCCTCATCTCGCCTGGAGGGGAGAACCTCCTGCATTTTCTCGAGTTGGTGCAGGTGTTCTCGCGTTACGACGGGGACATCAGGGACCCGCTCTGGTGGCCTCAGGAAAGGCCAGTCCCCATGCGACTTGCTCGGGGGCCTCTCGGGATTCCTCTCCCTTCGATGCCGTGCCCTAAGACCTTGTTTGGAGTCGGTGCGGAACCTGAGGATTCCTCTCCAGTGCTGACATGGATCCTTGGGTACTTCTGGAATCTCCCCAGGGGAGTCAGTCCACGTCTCGAGTGGGGCATGCACGTGCGCTCTCTCCCGAGCTGTAGCAGCAGTGTCACCCTTCCTTTGCGTGGATCAAGGGATCTGTGGCTTTTCCTCGAGGCTTTCCACGAGGCTTTCCCACGAGGCTTTCCCCAGGGCTGTCCACGTGCCACCGTGGTGTGAGTCGATCCTAGGCTTGAAAGTCGAGGAGCAGTGCAGGGAAAACAGGATTCCCTGGAATGGACTGAGACATCTGGGGGACTCTGGAAATGGTGGCACGACCCTGGAGTTCCTCTCGCCTTTCCTGTGGACAGCGCCTCCTCTTGAGATGCTCGGAACGCCGGGAATTCTTTCCCGACCACGCAGGAAAAGGATCCCTCCTCTCGAACTTGGAGGCGGAAACGGGGCTCTTCTGGATGTGGGCCGGGACTCTCTGCTTCCTCTCGAGTGGAGGCGGGTATGTTGGGGAACTTCTTGAGTTGCAGCAAGGATGTGAAGGATCCTTTGGAATTCCAGAGGTTAGGTGTGTTTAGAGTCGAGATGCCTTAGCGGAAATGGGCCTCACCTCCCTGGAGGGGAGAATCTCCTGGATTTTTTCGAGTCGCGGTACGTGCTCTCGTCTTACGACGGGGACCACTGGACCCGCTCTGGTGGCCTCAGAAAAGGCCAGTCCCCATGCGAGTTGCTCGGGGGCCTCTCGGGATTCCTCTCCCGTCGATGCCAGGGCCTAAGACCTTGTGTGGAGTCGGTGCCTGCCAGGGTCCAGCCCCCGATTGATCCTGGGAATTCGAAGGGTGGACGGCGTTGGCGTGGATAGAATTGTTTTTTTATTAATGTAAGATTAGATTAAGAAACTATAGTGTAATAAGAAGATTAAGTGGAGGAAGAGGGCTGAATAGCTTGGTTTACGCGGAAGGCAATAAAATTCCAGACAAGGAAATTGCACCATCTACCTTGGGCCACCGGCGCCCGCTTGAATATCTAAGGGTGCCTCGCCTTAAGCTCCCTTTCGTGCGGGTCTTAACAGCTGGGCAAGTAAGTAGACCTGGCGAGCCTCCGCGCCCCAGATGGAGATTCAGCCTGAAGTTAAAGTAAAGAGCAGAGAGAGGAAAGGGGAGAGAAGAAGAAAAGAGAGAGACACATGGGGGGAGCCAGAGTCCCAAGAAACCAGGCGAGAGACTAGTTCGAGAAACTGGTCCGAGAACCTGGCCCCCATCCTTTATTGTTCAGAAGGCCTTTTATACTTTTGATAAACACGGAGATCAATGGGTAACACAAAATTATGTAGCGTTCGCAACCCAGATTCTTTCTGTATATCATTTTGTATACAAAAGGTCTCAGGTGATTTACATTATCTTTTGGCCAAGAGGCTGTTAACACTTTTGGCTCTCTTCCTTAATGAATGTTAATTTTGTTTCCCCTGAAGTGTTTTTTTTTTTTTTTTTAATCTGCATCTCCTTAAAGCATTAAAGTTACATCTCTATAGAACAAAGGTGCAGTGGGATATAACAAAGAAGGTACTTAACTCAAAGATCTAATGTTGCTAATACCAGGTCTACTACTTGTTTTTCTATATATCACCTATATTTAAAAATAAAGGATATGAAAATTTTGGCAGCAAGCATTGACCCAAAAAATGAAACCTTTAATCAGTCCTATTCTAAAGATTTTGACTCCTCGGAAGCTCCTACATTCTAGGATGTTTTAAGCTTCCTGTGCCTCCTGCGGTCAGGAGGCCTCAAACAATCACATGCGCAGCTGTACGAGTCCTGCAGGCAGGCTAGAAAGCCATCGAGGGGTTTTTGGATTGAAACACTCTTTCAAATGCAGAAGACTAAAGCCCTGAATTGACTTTTTCCAGAAAATGTCAGAAGAGTGGAAAAGCAGAGCACAAAAGCCGGCAGATTTTTGTTGGGGTACGTGCTTAGGAATTTGCAGAGGGGTCCACGAAGTCTGAGCACGCCTTGCGTATGTCAGCTTCCTTCCTCATGACATTGTCACGGCGCGGATTCCTCACAACTGGCTCCCAGGAGGTGCCGGAACCTGAGGATTCCTCTCCAGTGCTGACATGGATCTTGGGGGTACTTCTGGAGTCTCCCCAGGGGGGGAGTCAGTCCTCGTCTCGAATTGGGGGCATGCACGTG
>NW_017192525.1:0-10233 GCF_001704415.2 Capra hircus
CGAGGCTTTTCCACCAGGCTTTCACACAGGGCTGTCCCGTGCCACCGTGGTGTGAGTCGATCCTCGGCTTGAAAGTCGAGGCAGTGTAGGGAAACAGGTTTCCCTGAAATGGACTGAGACATCTGGGGGACTCTGGGAATGGTGGCACTACCCTGGAGTTCCTCTCGCCTTTCCTGTGGAGAGCGCCTCCTCTTGACTTGCGATGGAAACGCCGGGAATTCTATCCCGACCACGCAGGGAAAGGATCCCTCCTCTCGAGCTAGGAGGCGGAAACGGGGCTCCTCTGGATGTGAGCGGGACTCTCGTGCTTCCTCTCAATTGGAGATGGGTATGTCGGGGAACTTCTTGAGTTGCAGCAAGGGTGTGAATGACCCTTTGGATGTTCCAGAGGTTAGGTGATATTAGCCTCGAGACGCCTCAGCGGAAATGGGCCTCATCTCCCCTGGAGGGGAGAATCTACTGGATTTTTTCGAGTTGCGGTACGTGCTCTCGCCTTACGACGGGGACCACTGGGACCCGCTCTGGTGGCCTCAGGAAAGGCCAGTCCCCATGCGAGTTGCTCGGGGGCCTCTCGGGATTCCTCTCCCGTCGATGCCAGGGCCTAAGACCTTGTGTGGAGTCGGTGCCTGCCGGGGTCCAGCCCCGGTGGATCCAGGGAATTCGAAGGATGGACGGCGTTGGCGTGGAAAGACTTGTTTGTTTATTAATGTAAGATTAGATTAAGAAACTATAGTGTAGTAAGAAGATTAAGTGGAGGAAGAGGGCTGAATAACTTGGTTTACGCGGAAGGCCAATAAAATTCCAGACAAGGAATTTGCACCATCTACGTTGGGCCACCGGCGCCCGCTTGAATATCTAAGGGTGCCTCGCCTTAAGCTCCCTTTCGTGCGGGTCTTAACAGCCGGGGCAAGTAAGTAGACCTGGCGAGCCTCCGCGCCCAGATGGAGATTCAGCCTGAAGTTAAAGTAAAGAGCAGAGAGAGGGAAGGGGAGAGAAGAAGAGAGAGAGAGAGACATGGGGGGAGCCAGAGTCCCAAGAAACCAGGCCGAGAGACTTGTTGGAGAAACTGGCCCCATCCTTTATTGTTCAGAAGGCCTTTTATAGGTTTGATAAAACACGGAGATCAATGGGTAACACAAAATTATGTAGCGTTCGCAACCCAGATTCTTTCCGTATATATTTGTATACAAAAGGTCTCATGTAATTTACATTATCTTTTGGCCAAGAGGCTTGTTAACACTTTTTGGCTCTCTTCCTTAATGAATGTTAATTTTGTTTCCCCTGAAGTGTTTTTTTTTTTAATCTGCATCTCCTTAAAGCATTAAAGTTACATCTCTATAGAACAAAGGTGCAGTGGGATATAACAAAGAAGGTACTTAACTCAAAGATCTAATGTTGCTAATACCAGGTCTACTACTTGTTTTTCTATATACCAACTATATCTAAAAATAAAGGATATGAAAATTTGGCAGCAAGCATTGACCCAAAAAATGAAACCTTTAATCAGTCCTATTCTAAAGATTTTGACTCCTCGGAAGCTCCTACATTCCTACGATGTTTTAAGCTTCCTGTGCCTCCTGCTGTCAGGAGGCCTCAAACAATCACAAGCGCAGCTGTACGAGTCCTGCAGGCAGGCTAGAAAGCCATCGGAGGGGTTTTTGGATTGAAACACTCTTTCAAATGCAGAAGACTATAGCCCTGAATTGACTTTTTCCAGAAAATGTCAGAAGAGTGGAAAAGCAGAGCACAAAAGAGGCAGATTTTTGTTGGGGTACGTGCTTAGGAATTTGCAGAGGGGTCCCTGAAATCTGAGCACGCCTTGCGTATGTCAGCTTTCTTCCTCATGACCTTCTCACGGGGGGATTCCTCACGCTGGCTCCCAGCAGGTGCCAGAACCTGAGGATTCCTCTCCAGTGCTGACATGGATCTTGGGGTACTTCTGGAGTCTCCCAGGGGAGTCAGTCCTCGTCTCGAGTGGGGGCATGCACGTGCGCTTTCCTCCTGAGCTGTAGCAGCAGTGTCACGCTTCCCTTCGCGAGGATCAAGGTATCTGAGGCTTTCCCTCGAGGCTTTCCCACGAGGCTTCCCCACGAGGCTTTCCCACAGGGCTGTCCACGTGCCACCGATATGTGAGTCGATCCTCGCCTTGAAAGTCGAGGCAGTGCAGGGAAAACAGGTTTCCCTGGAATGGACTGAGACATCTGGGGGACTCTTGGAATGGTGGCACGACCCTGGCAGTTCCTCTCGCCTTTCCTGTGGAGAGCGCCTCCTCTTGAGATGCGATGGAAATGCTGGGAATTCTTTCCCGACCAAGTAGGGAAAGGATCCCTCATCTCGAGCTAGGAGCGGAAACGGAGCTCCTCTGGATGTGGCCGGGACCCTCGTGCTTCCTCTTGAGTGGAGACGGGTATGTCGGGGAACTTCTTGAGTTGCAGCATGACTGTGAAAGACTCTTTAGAAGTTCCAGAGTTCACATGTGATTAGCCTGGAGACACCTCAGTGGAAACGGGCCTCATCTCGCCTGCAGGGGAACCTCCTGGATTTTACCGAGTTGCGGCAGGTGCTCTCGACTTACGACGGGGACCTCATGGACCCGCTCTGGTGCCTCAGGAAAGGCCAGTCCCCATGCGAGTTGCTAGAGGTCCTTGGCTATTCCTCTCCCGTCGATGCCAGGGCCTAAGACCTTGTGTGGAGTCGGGGCCGGAACCTGAGGATTCCTCTCCAGGGCTGACATGCATCTTGGGGTATTTCTGGAGTCTCCCCAGGGGAGTCAGTTCTCGTCTCGAGTAGGGGCATGCACGTGCGCTTTCTCCCGTGCTGTAGCAGCAGTGTCACGCTTCCGTCGCGTGGTTTAAGGGATCTGTGGCTTTCCCTCGAGGCTTTCCCATGAAGCTTTCCCACAAGGTTGTCACTCTTGCCACAGTGGTGTGAGTCGATCCTCTGCGTGAAAGTCGAAGCAGTGCAGGGAAAACAGGATCCTCTGGAATGGACTGAGACATCTGGGGGACTCTGGGAATGGTGGCACGACCCTGGAGTTCCTCTGGCCTTTCCTGTGGAGAGCCCTCCTCTTGAGATGCGTCGGAACGCCGGGAATTCTTTCCCGACCACGCAGGGAAAGGATCCTCTCCTCTCGATCTAGGAGGCGGAAACGGGGCTCCTCTGGATGTGGGCGGGACTCTCGTGCTTCCTCTCTAGTGGAGACGGGTATGTCGGGGAACTTCTTGAGTTGCAGCAAGGGTGTGAAGGACCCTTTGGATATTCCAGAGTTTAGGTGTGATTAGCCTCGAGACGCCTCAGCAGAAATGGGCCTCATCTCGCCTGGAGGGGAAACCTCCTTGATTTTCTCGAGTTGCGGCAGGTGCTCTCGACTTACGATGGGGACCTCAGGGACACGCTCTGGTGGCCTCAGGAAAGGCCAGTCCCCATGCGAGATGCTCGGGGGCCTCTCGGGATTCCTCTCCCGTCGATGCTGGGGCCTAAGACCTTGTGTGGAGTCAGTGCCGGAACGTGAGGATTCCTCTCCAGTGCGACATGGATCTTGGGGTACTTCTGGAGTCTCCATAGGGGAGTCAGTCCTCGTCTCGAGTGGGGTCATGCACGTGTGCTTTCCTCCAGAGCTGTAGCAGCAGTGTCACGCTTCCCTTCGCGTGGATCAAGGATCAGGCGCTTTCCCTCGAGGCTTTCCACGAGGCTTTCCCACGAGGCTTTCCCACACGGCTTCCACGTGCCACCGTGGTATGAGTCGATCCTCGGCTTGAAAGTCGAGGCAGTGCAGGGAAAACAGGTTTCCCTGGAATGGACTGAGACATCTGGGGGTCTCTGTGAATGGTGGCACGACCCTCGAGTTCCTCTCGCCTTTCCTGTGAAGAGCGCCTCCTCTTGAGATTCGACGGGAACGCGGGAATTCTTTCCCGAACACGCAGGGAAAGGATCCCTCCTCTCGAGCTAGGAGGCAGAAACGGGGCTCCTCTGGATGTGGGGGACCTTTGTGCTTTCGAGTGGAGACGGGTATATGGGGAACTTCTTGAGTTGCAGCAAGGGTGTGAAGGACCCTTTGGAATTTCCAGAGGTTAGGTGTGATTAGCCTCGAGACGCCTAGCTGAAATGGGCCTCATCTCACCTGGAGGGCAGAACCTCCAGAATTTTCTTGAGTTGGTCAGGTGCTCTCGACTTATGACGGGGACCTGAGTGACCTGCTCTGGTGGCCACAGGAAAGGCCAGTCCCCATGCGAGTTGCTCGGGGGCCTCTCGGGATTCCTCTCCCGTCGATGCCGGGACCTAAGACCTTGTGTGGAGTCGGTGCCGGAACCTGAGGATTCCTCTCCAGTGCTGACATGGATCGGGTACTTCTGGAGTCTCCCCAGGGGAGTCAGTCCTCGTCTCAAGTGGGGGCATGCACGTGCACTTTCCTCCCGAGCTGTAGTAGATTGTCACGCTTCCCTTCGCGTGGATCAAGGAATCTGTGCCTTTCCCTCGAGGCTTTCCCACGAGGTCTTTCCCACGAGGCTTTCCACAGGGCTGTCCACGTGCCACCGTGGTGTGAGTCGATGCTCGGCTTGAAAGTCGAGGCAGTGCTGGGAAAACAGTTTCCCTGGAATGGACTGAGACATCTGGGGACTCTGGGAATGGTGGCACGACCTGGAGTTCCTCTCGCCTTTCCTGGGGGAGAGCACTCCTCTTGAGATGCGACGGGAACGGCGGGAATTCTTTCCCGAGCACGCAGGGAAAGGATCCTCCTATCGAGCTAGGAGACGGAAACGGGGCTCCTCTGGATGTGGGCGGACTCTTGTACTTCCTTTCGAGTGGAGACGGGTATATGACGGGGAACTTCTTGAGTTGCAGCAAGGGTGTGAAGGACCCTTTGGAAGTTCCAGAGTTAGGTGTGACTCGAGACGCCTCAGCGGAAATGGGCCTCATCTCGCCTGGAGGGGAGAACCTCCTGGATTTTCTCGAGTTGCGGCAGGTGCTCTCGACGTACGACGGGGACCTCAGGGACCCGCTCTGGTGGCCTCATGAAAGGCCAGTCCCCATGCGAGTTGCTCGGGGACCTCTCGGGATTCCTCTCCCGTCGATGCCGGGCCTAAGATATTGTGTGGAGTGGGGTGCCGGAACCTGAGGATTCCTCTCCAGTGCTTACGTGGATCTTGGGGTACTTCTGGAGTCTCCCCAGGGGAGTCAGTCCTCGTCTCGAGTGGGGCATGCACCTGCGCTTTCCTCCCGAGCTGTAGCAGCAGTGTCGCGCTTCCCTTCGCGTGGATCAAGGGATCAGTGGCTTTCCCTCGAGGCTTTCCCACGAGGCTTTCCACGAGGCTTTCCCACAGGGCTGTCCCACGGCCACCGTGGTGTGAGTCGATCCTCGGCTTGAAAGTCGAGGAAGTGCAGGGAAAACAGCTTTCCCTGGAATGGACTGAGACATCTGGGGACTCTGGAATGTGGCACGAACCTGGAGTTCCTCTCGCCTTTCCTGTGGAGAGCGCCTCCTCTTGAGATGCGACGGGAACACGGGGAATTCTTTCCCGACCACGCAGGGAAAGGATCCCTCCTCTCAAGCTAGGAGGCGGAAACGGGGCTCCTCTGGATGTAGGCGGTACTCTCGTGCTTTCTCTCGAGTGGAGACGGGAATGTCGCAGAACTTCTTGAGTTGCAGCCAGGGTGTGAAGGAACCTTTTGAAGTTCCAGAGGTTAGGTGTGATTAGCCTCGAGACGCCTCAGCGGAAATGGGCCTCATCTCGCCTGGAGGGGAGAACCTCCTGGATTTTCTCGAGTTGCGGCAGGTGCTCTCGACTTACGACGGGGACCTCAGGGACCCGCTCTGGTGGCCTCAGGAAAGGCCAGTCCCCATGCGAGTTGCTCTGGTGCCTCTCAGGATTCCTTTCCCATCGATGCCGGGGCCTAAGACCTTGTGGGGAGTCCGGTGCCGGAACCTGAGAATTCCTCTCCAGTGCTGACATGGATCTTGGGGTACTTCTGGAGTCTCCACACGGGAGTCAGTCCTTCTCCGAGTAAGGGCATGCACGGGAACTTTCCTCCCGAGCTGTAGCAGCAGTGTCACGCTCCCCTTCGCGTGGATCAAGGGATCTGTGGCTTTCCCTCGAGGCTTTCCCAGGAGACTTTCCCAAGAGGGGCTTTCCCACAGGGCTGTCCCACGTGCCACCGTCGTGTGAGTCGATCCTCGGCTTGAAATTCGAGGCAGTGCAGGGAAAACAGGTTTCCCTGGAATGGCCTGAGACATTTGGGGGACTCTGGGAATGGTGGAATGACCCTGGAGTTCCTCACGCCATTCCAGTGTAAAGCGTCGCCTCTTGAGAAGCGACGGGAACGCCGAGAATTCTTTCCCGACCACGCAGGGAAAGGATCCCTCCTCTCGAGCTATGAGGCGGAAACGGGGCTCCTCTGGATGTGGGCGGGACTCTCGTGCTTCCTCTCGAGTGGAGACGGGTATGTCAGGGAACTTCTTGAGTTGCAGAAAGGATGTGAAGGACGTTTTGGAAGTTCCAGAGTTTAAGTGTGATTAGCCTGGGGACGCCTCAGAGGAAATGGGCCTCATCTCGCCTGGAGGGGAGAACCTCCTGGATTTTCTCGAGTTGCTGCAGGTGCTCTCGACTTAGGACGGGGTCCTCAGGCACCCGCTCTGTTGGCCTCAGGAAAGGCCAGTCCCCATGCGAGTTGCTCGGGGAGACTCACGGGATTCCTCTCCCGTCGATGCTGGGGCCTAAGACCTTTGTGGAGTCGGTGCCGTAACGTGAGGGTTCCTCTCCAGTGCTGACATGGATCTTGGGGTACTTCTGGAGTCTCCCCAGGGGAGTCAGTCCTCGTCTCGAGTGGGGCATGCAAGTGTGCTTTCCTCCCAAGCTGAAGCAGCAGTGTCACGGCTTCCCTTCGCGTGGATCAAAGCATCTGTGGTTTTACCTCGAGGCTTTCCCATGAGGCTTTCCCACGAGGCTTTCCCACCAGGCTTTCACACAGGGCTGTCCCACGTGCCACCGTGGTGTGAGTCGATCTTCGGCTTGAAAGTCGAGGCAGTGTAGGGAAACAGGTTTCCCTGAAATGGACTGAGACATCTGGGGGACTCTGGGAATGGTGGCACTACCCTGGAGTTCCTCTCGCCTTTCCTGTGGAGAGCGCCTCCTCTTGACTTGCGATGGAAACGCCGGGAATTCTATCCCGACCACGCAGGGAAAGGATCCCTCCTCTCGAGCTAGGAGGCGGAAACGGGGCTCCTCTGGATGTGAGCGGGACTCTCGTGCTTCCTCTCAATTGGAGATGGGTATGTCGGGGAACTTCTTGAGTTGCCAGCAAGGGTGTGAATGACCCTTTGGATGTTCCAGAGGTTAGGTGATATTAGCCTCGAGACGCCTCAGCGGAAATGGGCCTCATCTCCCCTGGAGGGGAGAATCTACTGGATTTTTTCGAGTTGCGGTACGTGCTCTCGCCTTACGACGGGGACCACTGGGACCCGCTCTGGTGGCCTCAGGAAAGGCCAGTCCCCATGCGAGTTGCTCGGGGGCCTCTCGGGATTCCTCTCCCGTCGATGCCAGGGCCTAAGACCTTGTGTGGAGTCGGTGCCTGCCGGGGTCCAGCCCCGGTGGATCCAGGGAATTCGAAGGATGGACGGCGTTGGCGTGGAAAGACTTGTTTGTTTATTAATGTAAGATTAGATTAAGAAACTATAGTGTAGTAAGAAGATTAAGTGGAGGAAGAGGGCTGAATAACTTGGTTTACGCGGAAGGCCAATAAAATTCCAGACAAGGAATTTGCACCATCTACGTTGGGCCACCGGCGCCCGCTTGAATATCTAAGGGTGCCTCGCCTTAAGCTCCCTTTCGTGCGGGTCTTAACAGCCGGGGCAAGTAAGTAGACCTGGCGAGCCTCCGCGCCCCAGATGGAGATTCAGCCTGAAGTTAAAGTAAAGAGCAGAGAGAGGGAAGGGGAGAAAGAAGAGAGAGAGAGAGACATGGGGGGAGCCAGTCCCAAGAAACCAGGCCGAGAGACTTGTTCGAGAAACTGGCCCCCATCCTTTATTGTTCAGAAGGCCTTTTATAGGTTTGATAAAACACGGAGATCAATGGGTAACACAAAATTATGTAGTTTCGCAACCCAGATTCTTTCCGTATATCATTTTGTATACAAAAGGTCTCATGTAATTTACATTATCTTTTGGCCAAGAGGCTTGTTAACACTTTTTGGCTCTCTTCCTTAATGAATGTTAATTTTGTTTCCCCTGAAGTGTTTTTTTTTTTTTTAATCTGCATCTCCTTAAAGCATTAAAGTTACATCTCTATAGAACAAAGGTGCAGTGGGATATAACAAAGAAGGTACTTAACTCAAAGATCTAATGTTGCTAATACCAGGTCTACTACTTGTTTTTCTATATACCAACTATATCTAAAAATAAAGGATATGAAAATTTGGCAGCAAGCATTGACCCAAAAAATGAAACCTTTAATCAGTCCTATTCTAAAGATTTTGACTCCTCGGAAGCTCCTACATTCCTACGATGTTTTAAGCTTCCTGTGCCTCCTGCTGTCAGGAGGCCTCAAACAATCACAAGCGCAGCTGTACGAGTCCTGCAGGCAGGCTAGAAAGCCATCGGAGGGGTTTTTGGATTGAAACACTCTTTCAAATGCAGAAGACTATAGCCCTGAATTGACTTTTTCCAGAAAATGTCAGAAGAGTGGAAAAGCAGAGCACAAAAGAGGCAGATTTTTGTTGGGGTACGTGCTTAGGAATTTGCAGAGGGGTCCCTGAAATCTGAGCACGCCTTGCGTATGTCAGCTTTCTTCCTCATGACCTTCTCACGGCGGGATTCCTCACGCTGGCTCCCAGCAGGTGCCAGAACCTGAGGATTCCTCTCCAGTGCTGACATGGATCTTGGGGTACTTCTGGAGTCTCCCCAGGGGAGTCAGTCCTCGTCTCGAGTGGGGGCATGCACGTGCGCTTTCCTCCTGAGCTGTAGCAGCAGTGTCACGCTTCCCTTCGCGAGGATCAAGGTATCTGAGGCTTTCCCTCGAGGCTTTCCCACGAGGCTTCCCCACGAGGCTTTCCCACAGGGCTGTCCCACGTGCCACCGATATGTGAGTCGATCCTCGCCTTGAAAGTCGAGGCAGTGCAGGGAAAACAGGTTTCCCTGGAATGGACTGAGACATCTGGGGGACTCTTGGAATGGTGGCACGACCCTGCAGTTCCTCTCGCCTTCCTGTGGAGAGCGCCTCCTCTTGAGATGCGATGGAAATGCTGGAATTCTTTCCGACCAAGTAGGGAAAGGATCCCTCATCTCGAGCTAGGAGCCGGAAACGGAGCTCCTCTGGATGTGGCCGGGACCCTCGTGCTCTCTTGAGTGGAGACGGGTATGTCGGGAACTTCTTGAGTTGCAGCATGACTGTGAAAGACTCTTTAGAAGTTCCAGAGTTCACATGTGATTAGCCTGGAGACACCTCAGTGGAAACGGGCCTCATCTCGCCTGCAGGGGAGAACCTCCTGGATTTTACCGAGTTGCGGCAGGTGCTCTCGACTTACGACGGGGACCTCATGGACCCGCTCTGGTGACCTCAGGAAAGGCCAGTCCCCATGCGAGTTGCTAGAGGTCCTTGGCTATTCCTCTCCCGTCGATGCCAGGGCCTAAGACCTTGTGTGGAGTCGGGGCCGGAACCTGAGGATTCCTCTCCAGGGCTGACATGCATCTTGGGTATTTCTGGAGTCTCCCCAGGGGAGTCAGTTTCTCGTCTCGAGTAGGGCATGCACGTGCGCTTTCCTCCCGTGCTGTAGCAGCAGTGTCACGCTTCCCGTCGCGTGGTTTAAGGGATCTGTGGCTTTCCCTCGAGGCTTTCCCATGAAGCTTTCCACAAGGTTGTCACTCTTGCCACAGTGGTGTGAGATCCTCTGCGTGAAAGTCGAAGCAGTGCAGGGAAAACAGGATCCTCTGGAATGGACTGAGACATCTGGGGGACTCTTGGAATGGTGGCACGACCCATGAGTTCCTCTCGCCTTTCCTGTGCAGCGCGCCTCCTCTTTGAGATGCGTCGGAAACGTCGGGAATTCTTTCCCGAGGAAGCAGGGAAGGATCCTCATCTCGAGCTTGGAGGCGGAAACGAGCTCCTCTGGCGGTGGCCGGACACCCACGTCCTTCCTCTGGAGTGGAGACGGGTATGTCGGGGGAACTTTGAGTTTTTAGCAAGGGGTTTTAGGACACTTTGGAAGTTCCAGAGTTTAGGTGTGATTACTCTCGAGACGCCG
>NW_017192526.1:0-10233 GCF_001704415.2 Capra hircus
TAAGTCGAGGAGCACCTGCCGCAACTCGAGAAAATCCAGGAGGTTCTCCCCTCCAGGCGAGATGAGGCCCATTTCCGCTGAGGCTTCTCGATTCTAATCATACCTAACCTCTGGAACTTCCAAAGGGTCCTTCACACCCTTGCTGCAACTCAAGAAGTTCGCCGACATACCTGTCTCCACTCGAGAGGAAGCACGAGAGTCCGCGCCCACATCCAGAGTAGCCCCGTTTCCGCCTCATAGCTCGAGAGGAGGCATCCTTTCCCTGCGTGGTCGGGAAAAGAATTCCCGGCGTTCCAGCGCATCTCAAGAGGAGGCGCTCTCCACAGGAAAGGCAAGAGGAACTCGAGGGTCGTGCCACCATTCCCAGAGTCCGCCAGAAAATTCCTTGTCGGGAATTTTATTGGCCTTCCTTGTAAACCTAGCTATTCAGCCTTTTTCCTCCAGTTAATCTTCTTACTACCCTATAATTTCTTAATCTCATCTTACATTAATATACACAAGACTTTCCACGTCAACGCCGTCCATCCATCGAATTCCCTGGATCCAGCGGGGCTGGACCCCGGCACACTGAGATATCTGGGGGACTCTTGGAATGATGGCACGACACTGGAGTTTCTCTCGCCTTTCCTGTGGAGAGCGCCTCCTCATGAGATGCGACCGGAACACCGGGAATTCTTTCCGGAACATACAGGGAAAGGATACCTGACCGCGAGGTACGAGGCGGAAACGGAGCTCCTCTGGATGTGGGCGGGACTCTCGTGCTTCCTCTCGAGTGGAGTCAGGTATGTTGGGAACTTCTAGAGTTGTAGCAAGGGTGTGAAGGACCCTTTGGAAGTTCCAGGGGTTAGGTGTGATTAGCCTCGAGACGCCTGAGCGGAAATGGGCCTCATCTCGCCTGGAGGGGAGAACCTCCTGGATTTTCTCGAGTTGCGGCGGCAGGTGCTCTGACTTACGACGGGGACGTCAGGGACCCGCTCTGGTGTCCGCAGGAAAGGCCAGTCCCCATGCGAGTTGCTCGGGGCCTCTCGGGATTCCTCTCCCTTCGACGTCGGGGCCTAAGACCTTGTGTGGAATCGGTGCGGAAACTGAGGCATTCCTCTCCAATGCTGACATGCATCTTGCGGTACTTCTGGAGTCTCCCCAGGGGAGTCAGTCCTCGTCTCGAGTGGGGGCATGCACCGATCGCTTTCCTCCCGAGCTGTAGCAGAACTGTCACGCTTCCCTTCGCTTGGATCAAGGGATCTGTGGCTTTCTCCGGTCGTGGCTTTCCCACGAGGCTTTCCCTACAGGGCTGTCCCACGTTCCACCGTGGTGTGAGTCGATCCTCGGCTTGAAAGTCGAGGCAGTGCAGGGAAAACAGGTTTTCCCTGGAATGGACTTGAGACATCTGGGGGACTCTGGGAATGGTGGCACGACCACTGGAGTTCCTTTCAGCCTTTCCTGTGGAGAGCGCCTCCTCTTGAGATGCGACGGCAAACGCCGGGAATTCTTTCCCGACACACGCAGGGAAAGGATCCCTCCTCTCGAGCAGGATGGCGGAATGGTGGCTCCTCTGGATGTGGCGGGACTCTCGTGCTTCCTTCTGCGAGTGGAGACGGGTATGTCGGGGAACTTCTTGATTTGCAGCAAGGGTGTGAAGGACCCTTTGGAAGTTCCAGAGGTTAGGTGTGATTAGCCTCGAGACGCCTCAGCAGAAATGGGCCCATCTGCCCTGGCTGGGGAGAACCTCCTGGAGTTTCTCGAGTTGAGGCAGGTGCTCACGACTTACGACGGGAACCTCAGGCACCCCGCTCTGGTGGACTCAGGAAAGGCCAGTCCCATGCGCATTGCTCAGGAGCCTCTCGGGATTCCTCTCCCATCGATGCCGGGGCCTAAGACCTTGTGTGGATTCGGTGCCGGAACCTGAGGATTACTCTCCAGTGCTGACATGGATCTTGTGGTACTTCTGGATTCTCCCCAGGGGAGTCAGTCCTCGTCTCGTGTGGGTGCATGCACGTGCCATTTCCTCCCGAGGTGTAGCAACAGTGTCGCGCTTCCCTTCACGTGAATCAAGGGATCTGTGGCTTTCCATCGAGGCTTTCCCACGAGGCTTTCCCACGAGGATTTCCCACAGGGCTGTCCCACGTGCCACCGTGGTGTGAGTCGATCCTCGGCTTGAAAGTCGAGGCAGTGCAGGAAAAACAGGATTCCCTGGAATGGACTGAGACATCTGGGGGACTCTGTGAATGGTAGCACAACCCTGGAGTTCCTCTCGCCTTTCCTGTGCAGAGCACTTCCTCTTGAGATGCAACGGGAACGCCGGGAATTCTTGACCGACCAGGCAGGGAAAGGATTCCTCCTCTGGAGCTATGAGGCTGAAATGGGGCTCCTCTGGATGTGGGCGGGACTCTCGAGCTTCCTCTCAAATGGAGATGGGTGTGTCGGGGAACTTCTTGAGTTGCAGCAAGGGTGTGAAGGACCCTTTGGAAGTTCCAGAAGTTAGGTGTGATTAGCCTCAAGACGCCTGATCGGAAATGGGCCTCATCTCGCCTGGAGGGGAGAACCTACTGGATTTTCTCGAGTTGCGGCAGGTGCTCTCGACTTACGACGGGGACCTCAGGGACCCGTTCTGTTGGCCTTAGGAAGACCAGTCCCCATGCGAGTTGCTAGAGGGCCTCTCGGGATTCCTCACCGGTAGATGCCGGGGCCCAAGACCTTCGGTGGAGTGGGGGCCAGAACCTGAGTATTCCTCTCCAGTGCTGACATGTTTTTGGGATACTTCTGATGTCTCCCAAGGGGAATCAGTCCTCGTCTCGAGTGGGGGCATGCGCATGCTCTTTCCTCCCGAGCTGTAGCAGCAGTGTCATGCTTCCCGTCGCGTGGATCAATGGATCTGTGGCTTTTCCTCTAGGCTTTTCCTAGAGGATTTCCCACGAGGCTTTCCCACAGGGCTTTCCCCCGTGCCACCGTGGTGTGAGGCGATCCTCGGCATGAAAGTTTAAGCACTCTGTAAAAACAAGATCCTCTGGAATGGACTGAGACATCCGGGGACACTTGGAATGGTGGCACGACCATGGAGTTCCTCTCTCCCTTCCTGTGGAGAGCGCCTCCACCTGAGATGCGACGGGAATGCCGGAAGTTCTTTCCCGACCAAGCAGGGAAAGGATCCCTCATCTCTAGCTAGGAGGATGAAACGGGGCTACTCTGGATGTGGGCAGGACCCTCGTGTTTCCTCTCGAGTGGAGATGGGAATTTCGGGGAACTTCTTGAGTTGCAGCAAGGGTGTGAAGGACCCTTTTGAAGTTCCAGAGATTAGATGTAATTAGCCTCGAGACACCTCATTGGAAATGGGCCTCATCTCGCCTGGAGGGGAGAACCTCCTGGATTTTCTCGAGTTGCGGCAGGTGCTCCCGACTTACGACGGGGACCTCAGGGACCCGCTCTGGTGGCTTCATCAAAGGCCAGTCCCCATGCCAGATGCTGGGGGGCTTCTCTTGATAACTCTCCTGTTGATGCCCGGGCCGAACAACTTGTGTGGATTCGGGGCCGGAACCTGAGGTTTCCTCAGCAGTGCTGACATGGATATTGGGGTTCTTCTGGAGTCTCACCTGGAGAGTCAATCCTCCTCTCAAGTGAGGGCACGCACGTGTGCTTTCCTCCCGAGCTGTAGCAGCAGGGTCACGCTTCCCGTCGTGTGGATCAAGGGATCTGTGGCTTTCCCTGGAGGCTTTCCCACGAGGCTTTCTCACAGGGCTTTCCCTCGTGCCACCGTGGTGTGAGTTGATCCTCAGCGTGAAAGTCGAGGCAGTGCAGGGAAAACAGGTTCCTCTGAATTGGACTGATGCTGGGAGCCAGTATGAGGACTCCCGCCCGTGATAACATCATGAGGAAGAAAGCTGACATAGGCATGGTGTGTTCAGACTTCAGGGACCCCTCTGGAAGTTCCTACGCACGTACCCCAACAAAAATCTGCCGGCTTTTTTGCTCTGCTTTTCCACTCTTCTGACATTTTCTGGAAAAAGTCAATTCAGGGCTTTAGTCTTCTGCATTTGAAAGAGTGTTTCAATCCAAAAACCCCTCTGAATGCTTTCTAGCCTGCCTGCAGGACTCGTACAGCTGGGCATGTGATTGTTTGAGGCCTCCTTTCCCCAGGAGGCACAGGAAGCTTAAAGCATCCTAGGAATGTAGGGGCATCCGAGGAGTCAAAATCTTTATAATAGGACTGATTAAAAGTTTCATTTTTTGGGTCAATGCTTGCTGCTAAATTTTCATATCCTTTATTTTTAGATAGAGTTGGTATATTAAAAAAACAAGTAGTAGATCCTGGTATTAGCAACATTAGATCTTTGAGTTAAGTACCTTCTTTGTTATAACCCACTGCACCTTTGTTCTATAGAGATGTAACTTTAATGCTTTAAGGAAATGCAGATTAAAGAAAAACACTTCAGAGGAAACAAAATTAACATTCATTAAGGAAGAGAGCCAAAAAGTGTTTAACAAGCCTCTTGGCCAGAAGATAATGTAAATCACCAGAGACCTTTTGTATACAAAATGATGTACAGAAAGAGTCTGGGGTGCGAACGCTACATAATTTTGTGTTACCCATTGAACTCCATGTTTTATCAAAAGTATAAAAGGCTTTATGAACAATAAAGGATGGGGGCAGTTTCTCGGACCAGTTTCTCGAACTAGTCTCTCGGCCTGGTTTCTTGGGACTCAGGCTCCCCCCGTGTCTTTTTCTCTCTTTCTTCTTCTCTCCCTTTCCTTCTCTCTGCTTTTTACTTTAACTTAAGGCTGAATCTCCACCAGGGGCGCGGAGGCTCGCCAGGTCTACTTACTTGCCTGGCTGTTAAGACCTGCACGAAAGGGAGCTTAAGGCGAGGCACCCTTAGATATTCAAGCAGGAGCTGGTGGCCCAACGTAGATTGGTGAAAATTCCTTGTCTGGAATTTTATTGGTCTTCCACGTAAACCAAGCTATTCAGCCCTTTTCCTCCAGTTAATCTTCTTACTACACTATAATTTCTTAATCTAATCTTACATTAATAAATAAAAAAGACTTTCCACGACAACGCCGTCCATCCGTCGAATTCCCTGGATCCAGCGGGGCTGGACCCCGGCAGACTGAGATATCTGGGGGACTCTTGGAATGGTGGCACAACCCTGGAGTTCCTCCACCTTTCCTGTGGAGAGCGCCTCCTCATGAGATGCGACGGGAACACCGGGAATTCTTTCCCGAACATGCAGGGAAAGGATACCTGACCTCGAGGTATGAGGCGGAAACGGGGCTCCTCTGGATGTGGGCGGGATTCTCGTGCTTCCTCTCGAGTGGAGTCAGGTATGTCGGAGAACTTCTTGAGTTGCAGCAAGGGTGTGAAGGACCCTTTGGAAGTTCCAGATGTTAGGTATGGTTAGCCTCGAGACGCCTCAGAGAAAAAGGGGCTCATCTCGCCTGGAGGGGAGAACCTCCTGGATGTACTCAAGTTGTGGCAGGTACTCTCGACTTACGACGGGGACTTCAGGGAGCCGCTCTGGTGGCCTCAGGAAAGGCCAGTCCCCATGCGAGTTGCTCGGGGTCCTCTCGGGATTTTTCTCCCGTTGATGCCGGGGCCTAAAAACTTGTGTGGAGACGGTGCTGGAACCTGAGGATTCCTCTCCAGTGCTGACATGGATCTTGGGGTACCTGCGGAGTGTCCCCACGGGAGTCAGTCCTCGTCTCAAGTAGGGGCATGCACCTTCGCTTTCCTCCCAAACTGCAGCAGCAGTGTCACGCTTCCCCTCCCGTGGATCAAGGGATCAGTGGCTTTCCCTCGGGGCTTTCCCATGAGGCTTTCAGACGAGGCTTTCCCACAGGGCTGTCCCACGTGCCACCGTGGAGTCAGCCGATCCTCGGCTTGAAAGTCGAGGCAGTGCATGGAAAACAGTTTTCCCTGCAATGGACTGAGGCATCTGGGGGACTCTGGGAATGGTGGCATGACCCTGGAGTTCCTCTCGCCTTTCCTGTGGAGAGCGCCTCCTCTTGAGATGCGACGGGAACGCCGGGAATTCTTTCCCGACCACGCAGGGAAAGGATCCGTCCAGTCGAGCTATGAGGCCGAAACGGGGCTCCTCTGGATGTTGGCGGGACTCTCGTGCTTCCTCTCGTGTGGAGACGGGTAGGTGGGGGAACTTCTTGAGTTGCAGCAAGGGTGTTAAGGACCCTTTGGAAGTTCCAGATGTTAGATGTGATTAGCCTCGAGACGCCACAGCGGAAATGTGTCTCATCTCGCCTGGAGGGGAGAACCTCCAGGATTTTCTCCACTTGCGGCAAGTGCTCTCGACTTACGACGGGGATCTCAGGGACCCGCGCTGGTGGCCTCAGGAAAGGCCAGTCCCCATGCGAGTTGCTCTGGGGTCTCTCGCGATTCCGCTCCCGTCGAAGCCGGGGCCTAAGATCTAGTGTGGAGTTGGTGCTGGAACCTGAGGATTCCTCTCCAGTGCTGACATGGATCTTAGGGTACTTCTGGAGTCTCCCCAGGGGAGTCAGACCTCGTCTCGAGTGGGGGAATGCAGGTGCCCTTTCCTCCCGCTCTAGCAGCAGTGTCGCGCTTCCCTTCGCTTGGATAAAGGGATCTGTGGCTTTCCCTCGAGGCTTTCCCACGAGGCTTTCCCACGAGGCTTTCCCACAGGGCTGTCCCACGTGCCACCGTGGTGTGAGTCGATCCTCGGCTTGAAAGTCGAGGCAACGCAGGGAATGCTGGTTTCCCTGGAATGGACTGAGACATCTGGGGGACTCTGGGAATGGTGGCCCGACTCTGGAGTTCCTCTCGCCTTTCCTGTGGAGAGCGCCTCCTCTTGAGAAGCTACGGAAACGCCGGGAATTCTTTCCCGACCATGCAGGGAAAGGATACTTCCTCGCGAGCTTGGAGGCGTAAACGGGGCTCCTCTGGATGTGGGCGGGACTCTCGTGCTTCCTCTCGAGTCGAGACAGGTATGTCGGGGAACTTCTTGAGTTGCAGCATGGTTGTAAAGGACCCTTTGGAAGTTCCAGATGTTAGATGTGATTAGCCTTGAGACACCGCAGTGGAAATGGGCCTCATCTCGCCTGGAGGGGAGAACCTCTTGGATTTTCTCGAGTTGCGGCAGGTGCTCTCTACTTACGACGGGGACCTCAAGTACCCGCTCTGGTGGCCTCAGGAAAGGCCAGACCCCATGCGAGTTGCTCGGGTGCCTCTTGGGATTCCTGTCCCATCGATGCCGCGGCCTAAGACCTTGTGTGGAGTCGGTGCCGGAAGCTGAAGGATTCCTCTCCAGTGCTGACATGGATCTTGGGGTACTTCTGGAGTCTCCCCAGGGGAGTCAGTCCTCGTCTCGAGTGGGGGCATGCACGTGCGCTTTCCTCCCGAGCTGTAGCAGCAGTGTCATGCTGCCCTTCGCGTGGATCAAGGGATCTGTGGCTTTCCCTCGAGGCTTTCCCACGAGGCTTTCCCACGAGGCTTTCCCACAGGGCTGTCCCACGTTCCACCGTGGTGTGAGTCGATCCTCGGCTTGAAAGTCGAAGCAGTGCAGGGAAAACAGGTTTCCCTGGAATGGACTGAGACATCTGGGGGACTCTGGGAATGGTGGCACGACCCTGGAGTTCCTTTCACCTTTCCTGTGGAGAGCGCCTCCTCTTGAGATGCGACGGAAACGCCGGGAATTCTTTCCCGACCACGCAGGGAAAGGATCCCTCCTCTCGAGCAAGGTGGCGGAAATGGGGCTCCTCTGGATGTGGGCGGGGCTCTCGTGCTTCTTCTCGAGTGGAGACGGGTATGTCGGGGAACTTCTTGATTTGCAGCAAGGGTGTGAAGGACCCTTTGGAAGTTCCAGAGGTTAGGTGTGATTAGCCTCGAGATGCCTCAGCAGAAATGGGCCCCATCTGCCCTGGCTGGGGAGAACCTCCTGGAGTTTCTCGAGTTGAGGCAGGTGCTCACGACTTACGACGGGAACCTCAGGCACCCGCTCTGGTGGACTCAGGAAAGGCCAGTCCCCATGCGCATTGCTCAGGAGCCTCTCGGGATTCCTCTCCCATCGATGCCGGGGCCTAAGACCTTGTGTGGATTCGGTGCCGGAACCTGAGGATTACTCTCCAGTGCTGACATGGATCTTGTGGTACTTCTGGATTCTCCCCAGGGGAGTCAGTCCTCGTCTCGTGTGGGTGCATGCACGTGCCATTTCCTCCCGAGGTGTAGCAACAGTGTCGCGCTTCCCTTCACGTGGATCAAGGGATCTGTGGCTTTCCATCGAGGCTTTCCCACGAGGCTTTCCCACGAGGATTTCCCACAGGGCTGTCCCACGTGCCACCGTGGTGTGAGTCGATCCTCGGCTTGAAAGTCGAGGCAGTGCAGGAAAAACAGGATTCCCTGGAATGGACTGAGACATCTGGGGGACTCTGTGAATGGTAGCACAACCCTGGAGTTCCTCTCGCCTTTCCTGTGCAGAGCACTTCCTCTTGAGATGCAACGGGAACGCCGGGAATTCTTGACCGACCAGGCAGGGAAAGGATTCCTCCTCTGGAGCTATGAGGCTGAAATGGGGCTCCTCTGGATGTGGGCGGGACTCTCGAGCTTCCTCTCAAATGGAGATGGGTGTGTCGGGGAACTTCTTGAGTTGCAGCAAGGGTGTGAAGGACCCTTTGGAAGTTCCAGAAGTTAGGTGTGATTAGCCTCGAGACGCCTGATCGGAAATGGGCCTCATCTCGCCTGGAGGGGAGAACCTACTGGATTTTCTCGAGTTGCGGCAGGTGCTCTCGACTTAAGACGGGGACCTCAGGGACCCGCTCTGGTGGACTCAGGAAAATCCAGTCCCCATGCCCGTTGCTCAGGGACTTCTCGGGAACGTCTCCCGTTGATGCCGGGGCCTAAGACCTTTTGTGGAGTCGGTGCCGGAACCTGAGGATTCCTCTCCAGTGCTGACATATATCTTGGGGTACTTCTGGAGTCTCCCCAGGGGAGTCAGTCCTCGTCAGGAGTGGGGGGCATGCGCGTGCCCTTTCCTCCCGAGCTGTAGCAGCAGTGTCACGCTGCCCTTCGCGTGGATCAAGGGATCTGTGGCTTTCCCTCGAGGCTTTCCCACAGGTCTGTCCCACGTGCCACCGTGGTGTGAATCGATCCTCGGCTTGAAATTCGAGACAGTGCAGGGAAAACAGTTTTCCCTGGAATGGACTGAGACATCTGGGGTACTCTGGAATGGTCGCACGACACTGGAGTTCCTCTCGCCTTTCCTGTGGAGAGCGCCTCCTCTTGAGATGCGACGGGAATGCCAGGAATACTTGACCGAACACGCAGGGAAAGGATCCCTCCTCTCGAGCTAGGAAGCGGAAACGGGGCTCCTCTGGATGTGGGGGGACTCTCTTGCATCCTCTCGAGTGGAGACGGGTATGTCGGGGAACTTCTTGAGTTGCAGCAAGGGTGTGAACGACCCTTTTGAAAGTTCCAGAGTTTAGTTGTGATTAGCCTCGAGACGCCTCAGCGGAAATGGACTTCATCTCGCCTGGAGAGGAGAACCTCCTGGAGTTTCTTGAGTTGAGGCAGGTGCCCTCGACTTACGACGGGAACCTCAGGCACCCGCTCTGGTGTACTCAGGAAAAGCCAGTACCCATGCGCGTTGCTCAGGGGCCTCTCCGGATTCCTCTCCCCGTCGATGTCGGTGCCTAAGACCTTGTGTGGATTCGGTGCCGGAACCTGAGGATTCCTCTCCAGTGCTGACATGAATCTTGGGGTACTTCTGGAGTCTCCCCAGGGGAGTCAGTCCTCGTCTCCAGTGTGGGCATGCACGTGCCCTTTCCTCCCGACCTGTAGCAGCAGTGTCACGCTTCCCTTTGCGTGGATCAAGGGATCTGTGGCTTTCCCTCGAGGCTTTCCCACAGGGCTGTCCCACGTGCCACCGTGGTGTGAGTCGATCCTCGCTTGAAATTCGAGACAGTGCAGGGAAAACAGGTTTCCCTGGAATGGACTGAGACATCTGGGGGACTGTGGGAATGGTGGCACGACCCTGGAGTTTCTCTCGCCTTTCCTGTGGAGAGCGCCTCCTCTTGAGATGCGACGGGAACACCAGGATTTCTTTCCCGACCACGCAGGGAAATGATCCCTCCTCTCGAGCTATGAGGCGGAAATGGGGCTCCTCTGGATGTGGGCGGACTCTCGTGCTTCCTCTCGAGTGGAGACGGGTATGTCGGGGAGCTTCTTGGGTTGCAGTAAAGGGTGTGAAGGACCCTCTGTAAGTTCCAGGGATTAGG